>NW_024719687.1:0-54465 GCF_018991925.1 Homarus americanus | reverse complement strand
TCAGCGATGCACCTGGTACTGTCAGGAGGTGTATCTGGGAGTAAGGACGTGTACTCTGGAGTAAGTCAGAGGTGTACCAGGACGTCAGGTGAGAACCTGGGAGTGTTGTGAGGTGTATTCAGAGTGTTCGGAGGTGCACCTTTGGAGTGCTTGGGGTACCAGGAGTGTCAGTGGAGTACCTGGGAGTGTCAGGAGGTGTACCTGGGAGTGTCGGAGGTGTACCTGCTTGTGCCAGTGGTGTGCACTGGATTGTTAGGAGGTGTACCAGGTAAAGCCAGTGGAATATCTGGGAGGTCAACCCAAAACCTGGGAGTGTCATAGGGTGCACTTGGGGAGCGGGTCAGAAGTGGTACCTGGGAGTGTCATGTAGTACCTGAGAGGAGTTGAAGTGGTGCCCTGGGAGTGTCAGGAGGTGTGCCTGGGAGTGTCAGAGGTGCACCCCAGAGTGTCAGAGGTGCACCTTGGAGTGTCTGGAGGTACCTGGGAGTGTCTGAGGTGTACCTGGTAGTGTCTCAGGAGTACCTGGCAGTGTCTGGAGGCCTGGCAGGTCATGGTTCACCTGGGAGTGTCAGCGGTACCTTGGAGTGTCAGAGATGCACCAGGAGTGTCAGAGGAATACCAGGAGTGTCAGAGGTGTACCTGGGAGACGGGAGGTGTGTACCTGGGAGTGTCAGAGGTGTACCTGGGAGTGTCAGAGAGGTGTACCTGGGAGGTCAGAGATGTACCTGAGCAAGTCAGAGATGGTCTGGGAGGTTGGACGGTACTCAGAGTGTCAGATGTGTACCAGGAATGTCAGTGAGTACTTGGGAGTGTCAGAGGTGTACCTGGGAGTGTCGGAGATGTGTACCTGGCAGTGCCGGGGCGGTGCACCTGGGAGCACAGAGGTGTACGAGGAATGTCGTGGAGTACCTTGGGAGTGTCGGGGGAAAAGGTACCCAGGAGTGTCACAGGTACCTGGAGAGTCAGAGATGTACCTGGGAGGTTGAGATGTATCTGGGAAAAGGACGCGGGCACCTGGGAGTGTCAGATGTACCTCGGGGTGTCAGGAGGTGCACCTGGGAGTGCTCAGAGATGTACCTGGGAGCATTAGGAGGCGTATCTGGGAGTGTTGGGATTGCACTCCTGGAGTGCCAGAGGTGTACCAGGAGTGTCAGGAGCACTGGGGAATGTCAGAGGTGCACCTGGAGTGTCGGACAGTACAAGGGAGGTCAGGAGGTGTACCTGGCAGTGTCAGGCGTGTACCTGGTAGTGCTCAGGCAAAATGGGAGTGTCAGAACTGTGCTGGAGTGTCAGAGGTGCACTGGGAGTGGGCCAGAGGCACCTTTGGAGTGACTGAGGTGTACTGAGAGTGTTCTGAGGTGTACCCAGTGTTCTGGAGGTGTACCTGGTAGTGCTCATGGTACCTGGGAGTGTCAGAACTGTGCTCTGGGAGCAAGCCAGAGGTGCACTTGGAGTGTCAGAGGTGCACCTGGGAGTGACTGGAGGTGTACCTGGAGAGTGTCTTGAGGTGTACCTGGCAGCAAGCCTGGAGGCACCTGGCAGTGCTGAGGTGTACCTGGGAGTATCGGAGGTGTACCTGGGGAGGTCAAAGGTGTACCTGGGAGTGTTAGACGTGTATCAGGGAGTGACAGAGGAGCACTCTAGGAGTGTCAGAGGTGTACCTGGGAGGGAAAAGTGTTCCTGGGAGTGTCTGGGGTGTAATTTGGAGTGTCAGAGGTGTACCTGGAGTGTCAGGGGTGTACCAGGAATGCCAGTGGAGTACCTGGGAGTCAGAGGTGTGCCTGGGAGGCTGGGGCAGTACCTGGGAAAGCTGGGCAAAATGGGAGTGTTGGGAGGTGTACCTGGGAGAGCGAGGTGCTCTTGGGAGCAAGAAGTGGTGGCCTGGGAGGCCCGGGAGGTAACTGGGAGCAATGGGAGGTGTACCTTGAGTGTCAGAGGTGCACGGGGAGGTTAGAGGTGTACCTGGGAGTGTCAGCGGTGTACCTGGGAGTGTCTGGAGGTGTTCCTGGGAGGTCAGAGGTGTGCCTGGGAGCACAGAGGCACTTGGGAGTGTCAGAGGCACATTGGAGTGTCTGAGTGTGTACCTGGGAGTGTCTGAGGTGTACCTGGCAGTGTCTGAGGTGTACCTGGCAGTGTCTGAGGTGTACCTGGGGTGTCAGGAGGTGTACCTGGGAGTATTTGAGTACCCTGGAGTGTCAGAGGCAAAATTTAAAGCCGAGGTGTACCTGGGAGGTCAGGATGTACCTGGGAGTGTCAGAGGTATCTGGGAGCAAAGGACGGGTACCTGGGAGTGTCAGAGGTACCCGGAATGTCAGTGAGCAAACCTGGGAGTGTCAGAGGTGTACCTGGGAGTGTTTTGAGGTGGGAGGCCAGGTGTACCTGGAAAGCCGAGAAGCACCAGGGAGGCCGTTACGAGTACCTGGAGTGTGAGAGGTGTACCTGGGAGGTCAGAGTGGGTGTGCCTAGGGAGTGTCTGAGGTGTACCTGGAGAGTGTCAGAGAGGTGTACCTGGGAGGCCTGAGGTGTACCTGGGAGCAGCCGGAGGTGTACCTGGGAGCAACAGGAGAAACCAGGGAGGTCAGAGGAATACCTAGGAGTGCTTTTCAGAGAGGCAACCTGGGAGTGCTCAGAGGCACCTAGGAGCATCGGAGGTTTACCTGGGAGTGTGAAAAGCTGTACCTGGGAGTGTTTGGTGGTGTACCTGGGAGGTGAGAAGTGTACCCAGGGAGTGGTGTACCTGGGAGGCTGCTCGGAGGTGTGGCCTGGGAGTGTCAGAGGTGTACTTGGGAGGTCAGGGGTGTACCTGGGAGTGCCATGGTGTACCTGGGAATGTCTGGAGGTGTACCTGGGAGTGTCAGAGGTGTGCCTGGGAGGCCAGGAGGTGCACGGGAGTGTTGCAGCACCTTGGAGTGCCTGAGGTAACCTGAAAAGCCTGAGGTGTACCTGGCAGTGTTCGAGGTGTACTTGCAGTAACAAAGGATGTACTCAGAGGTCAGAGATGTACCAGGGGGTGTCAGAGGAATACCTAGGAGTGTCAGAGGTGTGGCCTGGGAGTATCGAAGGTGTACCTGGGAGGAACAGAGGTACCTGGGAGGCCGGGGAGGTGTACCTGGGAGTGTCAGAGATGCACCAGAGTGTCTGAGGTGCACCAGAGAAACCCAGTGGAGCACCTGGGAGTGTCAGAGGCACCCAGAGTTTCAGAGGCACCTGGGAGTGTCAGAGGCAAATTCCTGGGAGTGTCAGAGGTGCACCCGGGAGTGTCAGGTGTACTTGCGAACGTGAGAAGTGTACCTGGGAGGCCTGGGAGTGAAGAGAGAGGGAGAGGCACCTGGAGTGTAAGAAGTGCACCTGGGAGTGTCAGGAGGTGTACTTGGGAGTGTCAGAGTGCGTATTCAGAGTGTCATGGTATACCTGGGAATGACTGAGGTACCTGGGAATGTTAGGAGGTGTGCCTGGGAGTGTCTGGGGTACTCTGGGAGGTCATAGGTGTGGCCTGGGAGTGTCAGGGTTGTACCAGGGAGTGTCAATGGAGTACCTGGGAGTGTTACAGACACCAGAAAAGTCAGAGGTGTACCCGGGAGTAAGCCAGGAGGTGTACCTGTTAGTGTCAGAGGTGTAGCCTGGGAGTGTTCGAGATGCAATTTGGAGGTGGCAAAAAGTGTACCTGGGAGCAAGGAGGGTAATCTGGGAGGTCAGAGGTGCACCTGGGAGTGTCAGGAGGTGTACTTGGAGTGTTAGAGGTGTACCTGGGAGGTCAGCCGTGTACTTGGGGAGTATCTGAGGTGTACCTGAAGCATCAGAGGGGCCTGGGAGCAAGTCAGAGGAGCACCCTGGGGAGGTCAGCAGCACCTTGAGTGACTGAGTACCTGAGCAAGCCTGGAGGTGTAGCTGGCAGTGTCTGGAGGTGTGCCTGGCAGTGCCTGAGGTGTACTGGCAGCAAGCTGGAAGTGGTGTACCTGGAGTGTCAAAGGTGTACCTGGGAGCAGTGACGTGTATCAGGGGAGTGACAGAGAGTACTCTAGGAGGTTGGGGAGGTACTTGGGAGTGTCAGAGGTGTACCTGGGAGTGTTTGAGGTAAAAATTTGGAGGTTGAGGTGTACCTGGGAGGTTGGGAGAACCAGGAGTAGTCAGAGGAATACCTAGGAGTGTCAGAGGTGCACCTGGGAGGCCAGAGGTGTACCCAGAGCACGGGAGGTTTACCTGGGAGTGAAAGCACTGGGAGTGTCGGTGGTGCACCTGGGAGGTGGAGAAGCAGTACCTAGGGAGTGTTGGTGTACCTGGGAGTGTCGGAGGCAACTGGGAGTGTCAGAGGTGTACTTGGGAGTGTCAGGGTGTACCTGGGAGGTCATGGTGTACCTGGGAATGTCTTTGAGGTGTACCTTGGGAGTGTCAGAGGTGTGCCTGGGGAGCAAGTCAGAGGTGCACGTGGGAGTGTCACAGGTGCACTCCTTTGGAGTGTCTGAGGTGTACCTGGCAGACTGAAGCGATGTACCTTGGAGTGTCAGAGATGTACCAGGGAAATGGAGGAATACCCAGAGTGTCAGAGGTGTACCTGAGCATCGAAGGTGTGGGCCTGGAAGGGAGGTGTACCTGGGAGGTTGGGAGGTGTACCTGGGAGGCCAGAGATGTAACGGGAGTGCCTGAGGTGTACCAGAGAATCTCAGTGAGTACCTGGGAGCTGCAGGTACCTGGGAGCCAGAGGTACCTGGGAGTGCTGAGTGTACCTGGGAGTGTCAGAGGTGTACCTGGAGTGTCGTAGGTGCACTTATGAATGTGAGAAGTGTACCTGGGAGTGTCTGGGGTGTACCTGGGAGTGTCTTGGTGCACCTGGGGAGTGCTGAGGTGTACCTGGTGGGAGTGTCATGAGTACCTGGGGGTGGCCGACGTGCACATGGGAGTGTCAGAGTTGTACCTGGGAGTGTCAGGAGGTACCTGGGAGTGTCGTGGAGGTGTACCTGGGAGTGTAAGAAGTGTACCTGGGAGCAAGTCAGAGGTGTACTTAAGGGTCAGAGGCGTATCTGGGGAGTGTCAAGGTATACCTGGGAATGACTGGAGGTGTACTCTGGGAATGTTAGGAGGTGTGCCTGGTACCAGGAGTGTAAAATGTACCTGGAGTGTCGGAGGTACCTGGGAGTGTCGAGGTTACTTGGGAGGTCAAAGGTGCACCTGGGAGTGTCAGTGGTGTACCTGGGAGTGTCTGAGGTACCTGGGAGTGTCAGAGGTGCACCTGGGAGGTGTCTGAGGTGTACCTGGCAGTGTCTGAGGTGTGCCTGGGAGGTCAGAGGTGCACTTGGGAGGTCAGAGGTGCACCTTGGAGTGTCTGAGGTGTACCTGGGAGTGTCTGAGGTGTACCTGGCAGTGTCTGGAGGTGTACCTGGCAGTGTGCTGAGGTGTACCTGGCACTGTCACGTGTTTCCTGGGAGTGTCACCGTAACCTGGGAGTGTTAGGAGGTGCATCAGGAGTGACAGAGGAGCACCAGAATGTCGAGGTGTACCTGGGAGTGTCAGAGGTGTACCTGGGGAGCACGGAGGTGTACCTGGGAGTGTCAGAGGCCTGGGAGGCCAGAGGTGTACCTGGGAGTATCAGAGATGTACCTGGGAGGTCAGGAGGTGTAGCACCCAGCAGGCCGGGGCGGTGTACCCAAGTGGGGAGTGTCAAGGTGTGCCTGGGAGTGCCTGAGGTGCACCTGGCAGTGCTCCAGTGGTGTACCTGGGAGTGTCAGAACTGTGCCTGCGAGTGTCAGAGGTGCACTTGGAGCAGACTGAGGCATACCTGAGGCATGTCTGAGGCCCTGGCAGTGTCTGGAGGTGGGTACCCAGTGCCTGAGGTGTACCTGGCAGGCCAGAGGTGTACCTGGCAGGCCAACGGCGTGTACCTGGGAGTATCAGGCGGTGTACCTGGAGTGTTAGACGTGTATCAGGGAGCAGACAGAGAGCACTCTAGAGTGTCAGAGGTGTACCTGAGTGTGAAAATTGGTACCCGGGAGTGTCTGGGGTGTACCTGGGAGAACAGAGGTACCTTGGAGTGTCAGGGTGTACCTGAGGAATGTCAGTGAGCACTGGGAGCACAGGAGGTGTACCTGGGAGTGTCACAGGCACCTGGGAGTGTCAGGGTACACCTGGGAGTGTCAGAGGTGCATGTGGGAGAGTCGGAGGCATTCCTCAGAGTGTAAGAAGTGCACTCAAGAGTCTGGAGGTGTACCTGGAGTGTTTGAGGTACCTGGGAGTGTCAGAGGTGTACCAGAGCTGAGGTGCACTGGGAGTGCTGAAGTGGTGTACCTGGGAGGCCTGGAGAGTGCCTGGCAAGCTGGGAGGTGCACTTGGGAGTGTCAGAGGTGCAGATGGGAGGTTCGAGGTACTTTGGGAGTGCCTGAGGTACCTGGTGCAAGCCTGGAGGTACCTGGCAAGCTGAGGTGTACCTTAAAAAGCCAGAGTGGGCCCTGGGAGATGGAGGCACTGGGAGCAAGCTGGGAGGTGTACCTGGGGTGGCCAGAGGTGTACCTGGGAGTGTCAGAGATGTACCTGGAGGTCAGAGGTATTTGGGAGCAAAGCTGGACGTGCCTGGGAGTGTCAGAGGTGTACCTGGGAATGTCAGTGGGAGAACCTGGGGAGTGTCAGGAGGTGCACCTGGGAGCAAGCGGAGGTGTACTAAGGCTCAGGGTGTACCTGGGGAGTGCCTGAGAAGTACCAGGAGGTCACATGAGTGGGCCTGGGAGTGTGTGAGAGGTACCTGGGAGTGTCAGAGGTGCACCTAGGAGTGTCTGAGGTGTACCTGGGAGTGTCAGAGGTACCTGGGAGGCCTGAGGTGTACCTGGGAGTAAGCGGAGGTGTACCTGGGAGGCAGGGGAGAAACTAGAGTAAAAAGAGGTGTACTCTAAGTGTCAGAGGTGTACCAGGAGCCTGAGGTAAAATGCGAGTGTCAGAGTTGTACCAGGAGTGTCAGAGTGAATACTTAGGAGTGTCAGGTGCACTCCAGTGCCAGAGGTAGTAGTCGGAGGCCACCTGTGAGGCCGGGAGTTGTACTTGGGAGTGCCGGTGGTGTACCTGGAGGTGTGAGAAGGCACCAGGAGTGTTGGTGTACCGTCAGGCCTGGGGGGTGTCAGAGGTGTACTTGGGAGTGTCAGGGGGTGTGCCTTGCCTGGAGTGTCAGCGGTGTACCTGGGATGTCTGAGGGTGTGCCTGGGGTGTCAGAGGTGTGCCTGGGGTGTCAAGGTGTGCCTGGGGTGTGAGGTGTGCCTGGGGAGTGTCAGAGAGGTGTACCTGGGGAGTCAGAGGTGTTCCTGGGGTGTAGAAGTGTACCTGTGGAGTGTCCGAGGTGTGACTGGGGTGTCGGAGGTGGCTGTTGGAGTGTCAGAGATGAACTTGGGAGTGTCAGAGGTGTGCCTGGGAGTGTCAGCAGTGTGCCTGGGAGTGTCTGAGGTTTTCCTGGGAGTGTCAGAGGTGTGTGCAGGAGTGTCAGGAGTGCACTTGGGGTGTCAGAGGTGCATTGGAGTGTCTGAGGTGTGCCTGGGGAGTGTCTGAGGTGTACCTGGCAGTGTCTGTTGTGTGCCTGGCAGTGTCTGGGGTGTACCTGGGGTATCAGGTGTGCCTGGGGTGTCAGAGTGCCTGGGGGTGTGGAAGGTGTGCCTGGGAGTGTCAGAGATGTGCCTGGGAGTGTCAGAGGTGTATCTGGGAGTGTTGGACGTGTGCCTGGGGTTTCAAGCGTGCCAGGAATGTCAGTGGAGAACGGGAGTGTCAGAGGTGTGCCTGGGAGTGTCGGAGGTGTCCTGCCGGGGTGTCAGGGGTGTGCCTGGGAGTGTCAGAGAAGTACCAGGGAGTGTCACATGGAGTACCTGGGGTGTGAGGTGTGCCAGGGTGTCAGAGGTGCGTGGGGAGTGTCTGGGGTGCCTGAGAGTGTCAGAGGTACCTGGGTGTCTGGGGTGTGCCTGGGGGTGTTTGAGGTGTGCCTGGGTGTCAGGGGAGAACCAGGGGTGAAAGGGTGTACCTAGAGTGTCAGAGGTGTCCAGGGGAGTGTCTGGGTGTGCCTGCGAGTGTCAGAGATGCCAGGGGGTGTCAGAGGAATGCCTGGGGTGTCAGAGGTGCACCTGGGGTGTCCAGGGGTGTACCTAGGGTATCGGAGGTTTACCTGGGTGTCAAAGTTGCCTGGGGTGTCGGTGGTGTACCTGGGGTGTGAGTGTACCTAGGGTGTTGGTGTGCCTGGGTTTGTCGGAGGTGTGCCTGGGGTGGAGGTGTGCCTGGGAGTGTCAGGGGTGTACCTGGGGTGTCCGCGGTGTGCCTGGGAATGTCTGAGGTGTGCCTGGGGTGTCAGAGGTGTGCCTGGGGTGTCAGGGTGCACTTGGGAGTGTCTAGGTGCCTTGGAGTGTTTGGTGTGCCTAGTGGTGTCTGAGGTGTGCCTGGCAGTGTCTGGGGTGTGCCTGGCAGTGTCAGCTGATGCCTGGTGTCAGAGATGTACAGGGGGTGTCAGAGAATACCTAGGTGTCAGAGGTGTACCTGGGAATATCAGGTGTGCCTGAGTGTCAGAGGTGTACCTGGGAGTGTCAGAGTGTGCCTGGGAGTGTCAGAGGTGTACCTGGGGTATCTGAGGTGTACCTGGGAGTGTCAGAGGTGTTCCTGGGGGTGTCAGAGGTGTGCCTGGGGTGTCAGAGATGTACTGGGGTGTCAGGGTGTATCTTCAGGAGTGTTGGATGTGCAGTGTCAGAGGTGTACCTGGGAATGTCAGTGGAGAACCTGGGGTGTCAGAGGTGTGCCTGGGGAGTGTCGGAGGTGTGCCTGGGGTGTCAGGGGGTGTGCCTGGGAGTGTCAGAAAGTACCAGGAGAGTCACCATAGAGTGCACCGGGAGTGTGAGAGGTGTGCCAGTGTCAGAGTGTACCTAGTGTGCAGAGGTGTGCCTGGGGTGTCAGAGGTGTACAAGTGTCTGAGGTGTACAGGGGTGTTTGGGGTGTACCTGGGAGTGTCAGGGGCAGGGATAGAAAGGGTGTACCTGGGAGTGTCAGAGGGTGTTGACCAGGAGTGTCTGAGGTGTACGCAGTGTCAGAGTTGTACCAGGGGAGTGTCAGAGAATACTAGGAGTGTCAGAGGTGCACCTGGGAGTGTCCAGAGGGTGTACCTAGGAGTATCGGAGGTTTACCTGGGAGTGTCAGGTTGTGCCTGGGGAGTCGGTGGTGTGCCCAGGGTGTGAGAAGTGTACCCTGGGGTGTTGGTGTGCCTGGGTTTGTCGGAGGTGTACCTGGGAGTGTCAGAGGTGTGCCAGGGGTGTCAGGGTGTACCTGGGAGTGTCAGCAGTGTACCTGGGAATGTGTGCCTGGGAGTGTCAGAGGTGTGCCTGGGGAGTGTCAGGGTGGGGACACAGGTGCACCTTGGGTGTCTGAGGTGTGCCTGGGGTGTGGGGTGCTGGGGTGTGGGGTGTACCTAGGGTATCAGGAGGTTTACCTGGAAGTGTCGAGTTGTACCTGGAAGTATCGGTGGTGTGCCTGGGGTGTGAAAGTGTACCTAGGAGTGTGGTGTACCTGGGTTTTGTCGGAGGTGTGCCTGGGGACTATCAGGGTGTGCAGGAGTGTCAGGGGTGTGCCTGGGAGTGTCAGCGTGTACCTGGGAATATCTGAGGTGTGCCTGGGAGTGTCAGGGTGTGCTGGCAGTGTCTGAGGTGTACCTGGCAGTGTCAGCGATGTGCCTGGGAGTGTCAGAGATGTGCAGGGGTTTCAGAGGGAACACTGGGATGTCAGAGGTATACCTGGGAAGTATCGGTGTGCCTGGGAGTGTCAGAGGTGTACCTGGGGTGTCAGCAGTGTGCCTGGGGAGTTAGAGAATTGCCTAGGGGTGTCAGGGTGTGCCTGGGGTGTCAGAGATGTGCCAGGGTTTCAGAAGGAATACCTAAGAGTGTCAGGTATGCCACTAGGAGTATCGTGTGCCAAGTGTCAGGGTGGCACCAGTGTCAGCGGTGGCCTGGGGAGTGTCAGAATGTACCTCTGGGGTGTCTGAGGTGTACCAGGGAATCTCAGTGGATACCTGGGAGTGTCAGAGGTGTGCCTGGGAGTTTCCAGAGGTGTGCCTGGGAGTGTCCAGAGGTGTACCTGGAGTGTCTTTGGTGTACCTGGGAGTGTCTGAGGTGTACCTGGTGAGTGTCAGTGGGTACCTGGGGTGTCAGACATTGCATGGGAGTGTCAGGTTGTGCTGGGGTGTCAGAGGTGCCGCGGGAGTGTCACAGTGCCTTGGTGTTTGGTGTGCTGGTGTCTGGGGTGTGCCTGGCAGTGTCTGAGGTGTACCTGGCAGTGTCAGCGATGCCTGGGGAGTGTCAGAGATGATGTACCAGGTGTGGAGGAATGCCTAGGAGTGTCAGAGGTGTGCCTGGGGTGTGAGGTGTGCCTGGGAGTGTCAGAGGTGCTGCCAGGGTGTCAGAGGTGTGCCTGGGGTGTCAGAGATGTGCCTGGGAGTGTCTGGGGTGTGGGGTCTCAGTGGGTACCTGGAGTGTCAGGGGTGTGCCTGGGAGTGTGGAGGTGTGCTGGGGTGTAGAAGTGTGCCTGGGGTGTCTGCAGGGTGTGCTTGGGGTGTCAGAGGCGTGCAGGGAGTGTCAGCGGTATATACCTGGGGAGTGACTGAGGTGTGCCTGGGAATGTTGGTGTGCCTGTGTCTGTAGAAGTGTGCCTGGGTGCGATTGTACCTGGGTGTGTCAGAGGTGTGCCTGGGGTGTCAGGGTTGTACCAGGGTGTGTGGGTGCCTGGGAGTGTCATAGATGTGCCTGGAGTGTCAGAGATTAGCCAGGTCAGAGGTGTACCTGTTAGTGTCAGAGGTGTACCAGGTGTCTGAGATGCCTGGGGTGCAGTGTGCCTGCAAATGTCAGGGTATGCAGGGAGTGTCAGAGGTGTGCCTAGAGTGTCAGAGGTGTGCTTGGGGTGTTAGGTGTGCCTGGGGTGTCGTGTGACTTGGGGTGTCTGGTGTGCCTGTGTGGGGGTGTGCCTGGGGTGTCAGAGGTGCACTTGGGGTGTCAAGGTGCACCTTGGGTATTGGTGCCCAGGGTGTCTGAGGTGTAGCTGGCGGTGTCTGGGGTGTACCTGTGTCTGAAGTGTACCTGGGTGTCAGAGGCGTGCCTGGGGAGTGTCAGTGGTGTGCCTGGGGTGTTAGGCGATGTGTCAGGGGGTGTGAGAGGTGCCTAGGACTGTCAGAGGTGTACCTGGGAGTGTCAGGTGTGGGAGTGTCAGAGAGGTGTGCCTGGGGACTGTCAGAGGGGGCCACTCAGGTGTCTGAAAGTGTACTGGAGTGTGTCAGGGGTATGACTTTCAGTGTTGGGGCGTATCTGAGAGTGTTGGATGTGTGCCTGGAGTGTGCGGAAGTGTGAATGTCAGTGGAGAACCTGGGGTGTCAGAGTGTGCCTGGGGTGTCAGTGTACCTGGGGTGTCAGGGGTGTGCAGGGAAGTGTCAGTGGAGTACCTGGGAATGTCAGAGGTGTGCAGGAGTGTCAGGAGGGTGGAGTGTGGGGTGTGCCTGGCGTGTGTGGTGCCTGGGGAGTGTCAAGGGTGTGCCTGGTGTCTGGTGTGCCTGGTGTCTCGGTGTACCTGGGGTGTCAGAACTGTGCCTGGGAGTGTTGAGGGTGCACGTGGAGTGTCTGAGGTGTGCCTGGTGTGTCTGGGGTGTGCCTGGCAGTGTCTGAGGTGTGCCTAGGGTGTGTGAGGTGTGGCAGTGTCAACGGTGTACCTGGGAATTATCAGCGGTGTTCTGCTGAGTGTCCTGAGTTGTACCAGGGAGAGTCAGAGAATGCCTGGGAATTGGTGTGTGCCTGGGGTGTCAGAGGTGTGCAGGTGTCAGGGGTGTGCCAGGGGATGTCAGTAGGGCCTGGGGTGTCAGGGGTGTACCTGGGGTGTCAAGGTGTGCCTGGGGTCAGAGTGTACCTGGGTGTGAGGTGTACCTGGAGTCGGAGAATGATTCCTGGGAGTGTAGAGGTGGCTGCAGTGTCAGGGTGTGTGCAGATGTCAGGTGTGCCTGCAGTGTCAGAGGTGTGGAATTATCGGTGTACTGGGGAGTCTCAGGGAATGTGCAGGGTGTCAGGGGTGTGTCCCAAGGTGGTGTCAGTGGCACCTGGCAGTGTCTGGGGGTGTGTCAGAGGTGTGGGGTGTGCCTGGGAGTGTGGGTGTACCTGGGTGTCCAGAGGTGTGCCTGGGATGTCAGAGGAATGTTCCTGGGAGTGTCAGGGGTGTACCTGGGGTGTCAGAGTGTGCCTGGGGTGTCAGGAGTGTATCTGGGGTGTTGGACGTGTACCTGGGGAGTGTCAGAGATTGTACTGGAATGTCGGTGAAACTGGGGCTAAAGAATTGTGCCTGGGGTGTCTAGGTGTGCCTGGGGTGTGAGGTGCAGTGTCAGGGAAGTACCAGGAGAGTCGTGCCTGGGAGTGTCAGAGGTGTGCTGGAGTGTCAGGGGTGTGCACCTAGAATTCTGAGGTGTGCCTGGGAGTGTCAGAGGTGCTGGGTGTCTCAGGGGTGTACACAGAAGTGTATTGGGGTGTGCCTGGGGTGTCAGGGTGTACCTGGGAGTGACAGAGGTGTACCTGGGAGTGTCAGAGGTGTAACCCAGGGGTGTCAGGTGCATGGGGTGTCAGGTTGCACCAGCAGGGAAGTGTCAGAGATACCAGCGTGTCAGGGTGCCTGGGTGTCAGGGTGCCTAGGGTATCAGGGACACCTGGGGTGTGGGTGTGCACCAGGGGTGTCGGAGGTGTGCCTGGGGTGGGGTGTGCCCTAGGGTGTCAGTGAGGTGTCCTGGGGTGTCAGGGTGTACCTGGGGTGTCCAAGAGTGTACCTGGGAGTGTCAGAAGTGTACCTGGGAATGTCAGGGGTGTACCTGGGGGTGTAAGAGGTGTGCCTGGGGTGTCAGGAGGTGTGGGATTTCTGGGTGGAGTCATCGGGGTGTGCCTGGGGTGTCTGAGGTGCCTGGGTGTCAGAGTGTCACTGGGAGTATCGGAGTTACCTGGGGTGTCGGAGTTGTACCTGGGGAAGTGTCCTGGTGTGGTGTGCCTGGGAGAGTGAGAAGTGTGCCTGGGGTGTAGGTGTGCCTGGGTGTGGAGGTGTACCTGGGAGTGTCAGAGGTGTGCTTGGGAGTGTCAGGGTGTGCCTGGGTGTCAGCAGTGTGCCTGGGAGTGTCTGAGGTGTGCCTGGGGTGTCAGAGGTGTGCCTGGGGTGTCTGGGTGCACACAAGTGTCAGAGGTGTGCCTGGGGTGTCAGGGTGCCAGGGGTTTGGGTATGCCTGGGAGTGTCGGAGGTGTGCCTGGGGTGTCGAGGTGTGCCTGGGAGTGTCAGAGGAATGTGCCTGGGGTGTCAGCGGTGTGCCTGGGAGTGTCAGAGATGTACCAGTGTCGTGAGAGTGTACCTGGGGAGTCAGAGGTGTGCCAATGGGGTGTCAGAAGATACCAGGAGTGTCGAGGGTGCACCTGGGGAGTATCAGGGGTGTGCCTGGGGAGTGTCAGAGGTGTACCTGGGGTGTCAGAGGTGTGCCTGGGGATTGTCAGGTGTGCAAGTGTCTGAGGTGTGCCAGGAATCTCAGGGGAGTACCTGGGGAGTGTCAGAGGTGTGCCTGGGGTTTCAGGGTAACCTGGGGAGTGTCAGGTGTACCTGGGGAGTGTCTTTGGCTGTGCCTGGGGTGTCTGGGGTGTGCCTGGGAGTGTCAGTGGTGTACCTGGGGTGTCAGACGTGTACATGGGGTGTGGAGTTGTATCAGGGGTGTCAGAGGGTACCTGGGAGTGTCAGGTGTGCCTGGGGTGGGGGTGTACCTGAGTGTCAGAGGGTGTGCATGGGGTATGGTGTGCCTGGCAGTGTCAGGCAGGGAGTGTGTCAGGGGTGTGCCTGGGGAATGAGAACGTGCCTGGGGTGTCAGAGGTGCACTTGGGGTGTCAGAGGTTACCTGGGTGTGGTGTACTGGTGTCTGAGGTGTGCCTGGCAGTGTCTGGGAGGTGTACCTGAGTGCAGTGTGCCTGGGAGTGTCAGCGGTGCCTGGGAGTGTTAGGGTGTGTCAGGGGGTGTAGAGGGTACCTAGGGTTGACAGGGTGTGCCTGGGAGTGTGGGGTGTACCTGGGAGTGTCAGAGGTGTACCTGGGAGTGTCAGGGATGTGTCTGGGAGTGTCGGACGTGTACCTGGGGTGTCAGAGGTGTACCAGGAATGTCAGAGGTGTACCTGGGGGTGTCAGAGGTGTACCTGGGGTGTCAGAGGGCTTTTCAAGTAATGTCAAGGTATACTGGGGTATCAGAAGTGTACTGAGAGTGTCAGAGTGTGCCTGGGGTGTCTGGGGTGTGCCTGGGGTGTCTGGGGTGTACCTGGGTGTCTGGGGTGTGCCTGGTGAGTGTCATTGGTGTGCTGGGTGTGTCCAGAGGGTGTGCCTGGGAGTGTCAGTGGTTGTACCAGGGAGTGTCAATGGGGTACCTGGAGTGTCTGTGATGTGCCTGTGTGTCAGAGGTGTGCCTGTTAGTGTCAGAGGTGTGCCTGGGGTGTCTACAGAGATGCACCTGGGGTGTAAAGTGTGCCTGGGAGTGTCCGGAGGTGTGGCTGGGAGTGTCAGTGTGCCAGAATGTCAGCGGTGTACCCTGGAGTGTAAGAGGTGTGCCTGGGGTATGAGGTGCACTTGGGAGTTTCAAAGAGTTTCAAGGTGCACCTGAGGTGTGCCTGGCAGTGTCAGCAGTGTGCCTGGGAGTGTCAGCGGTGTGCCTGGGAGTGGGCAGTGTGTCAGTGTCAGAGATGTGCCAGGGGTGTCAGGAATGCCTAGGAGGTGTGCCTGGGGTATCGGAGGTGTGCCTGGGTGTGAGGTGTGCCGGAGTGTCAGAGGTGTCCCCGGGATGTCAGAATGTACTGAGTGTAAGAGATGTATCTGGAGTGTTGGACGTGTACCTGGGAGTGTCAGATGTGTACCAGGGATGTCAGTGGAGTGCTTGGGAGTGTCAGAGGTGTGCCTGGGTGTGGAGATGTGCCTGGCAGTGTCAGCGGTATGCCTGGGGTGTCAGAGGTGTAACCAGGGAATGTCAGTGGAGTCACCTGGAGTGTCAAAAGTGTACCTGTGAGTGTCAGAGGTGTACCTGGGAGAGTCAGAGATGTACCTGGGAGTGTCAGAGATGTATCTGGAGTGTTGGACGTGTGCCTGGGGTGTCAGATGTGTACAGGGGAATGTCAGTGGGTACTTGGGAGTGTCAGAGGTGTACCTGGGAGTGTCCAGGTGTGCCTGGGAGTGTCAGAGATGTGCCTGGGGGTGTCAGAGATGTATCAGGAGTGTTGGACGTGTGCAGGGAGTGTCAGATGTGTACCAGGGAATGTCAGTGGAGTACCTGGGAGTGTCAAGTAGTGTACTGTGGAGTGTCAGTGGTGTACCTGGGAGTGTCATAGATGTGCCTGGGGTGTCAGTGGTGTACCTGGGATGACTGAGGTGTGCCTGGGAGTGTCTGGGGTGTGCCTGGCAGTGTCTGGGGTGTGCCTGGCAGTGTCTGGGGTGTGCCTGTCGGTGTCAGGCGGTGGACCTGGGGTGGCCGGTGTGCCTGGGGAGTGTTAGACGTGTATCAGGGGTGACAGAGTACCTAGGAGTGTCAAAGGTGTGTGAAGTGCCTGGTGTCTGCGTTGTGCCTGGGAGTGTCAGAGGTGTGCCTGGGGTGTCACGGGTGTGCAAGTGTCAGAGGTGACCTGGGAGTGTCAGAGGTGTACCTGGGAGAGTCAGGTGTACCTGGGAGTGTGAACCTGGGGTGCGGGTGTGCCTGGGGAGTGTCAGGTGTACCTGGGAGTGTGGGGTGTGCCAGGGTGTCAGTGCACACCTTGGATGTCTGGTGTACCTGGGTGTGTCTGGGTGTGCCTGGGGTGTCAGAGATGTGCCTGGAGTGTCAGCAGTGTGCCTGGGGTGTCAGCGGTGCACCTGGGGAGTGTCAGGGTGTTCATGGGGTGCAGCAGTGTACCTGGGAGTGTCAGAGGTGTACCTGTGGGAGTGTCAGGGTTCAGGATTGACAATCGAAGGTGTACCTGGGCGTGTCAGAGGTGTACCTCAGGGTGTCAGAGGTGCACCTGGGAATGTCAGAGATGTGTTAGAGCGTATCTGGGGTGTTGGTTTGCCGGGATGTCAGGGGTGCCAGGGGTGTCAGTGGAGTACCTGGGAATGTCAGGGGTGCTGGGATGTGGAGGTGTGCATGGAGTATCAGGGTGTGCCTGGCAGTGTCAGCGGTGTACCTGGGTGTCAAGGGGTGTGCCTGGGAGTGTCTGAGGTGTGCCTGGTAGTGTCTATGGTGTACCTGGGGAGTGTCAGAACTGTGCCTGGGAGTGTCAGAGGTGCACTTGGGAGTGTCAGGGTGCACCTTGGAGTGGGGTGTGCCTGAGAGTGTCTGGGGTGTGACCTGGCAGTGTCTGGGGTGTGCCTGGCAGTGTCTGAGGTGTGACCTGGCAGTGTCAGCAGGTGTGCCTGGGTGTCAGCGGTGTGCCTGGGAGAGCTGGGTGTATCAGGGAGTGACAGAGGAGTACCTAGGAGTGTCAGAGGTGTACCTGGGAGTGTGAAAGTGTTTCTGGCAGTGTCTGGGGTGTACCTGGAGTGTCAGAGGTGTGCCTTGGAGTGTGGGGGTGTACAGGGGAATGTCAGTGGAGTACCTGGGGTGTCAGAGGTGTGCCTGGGAGTGTCAAGGTGTGCCTGGGAGTGTCAAAGGTGTACCTGGAAGTGTCAGGGGTGTACCTGGGAGAGTCAGGTGTTCCTGGGAGTGTAAGATGTGCCTGGGGAGGGTGTGTGCTAGGTGTCAGTGTGCCTTGGGTGTCAGAGGTGTGCTTGGGAGTGTCAGAGGTGTGCCTGGGGTGTCAGCCGGTGTGCCTGGGTGTCTGGGGTGTCAGAGGGTGTGCCTGGAGTGTCAGAGGTGCACTTGGGGTGTCAGAGGTGCACATTGGAGTGTCTGGGGGTGCCTGGGTGTCTGAGGTGTGCCTGGCAGTGTCTGGGTGTGCCTGGCAGTGTCTGAGGTGTACCTGGGGTGTCAGAGGTTACTGTGAGATATGGAGGTGTGCCTGGGAGTGTCAGAGGTGCACTTGGGAGTGTCAAGGTGCTTGGGTGACTGGGGTGTACCTCAGGAGTGTCTGAGGTGTGGCAGTGTCTGGGGTGTACCTGGCAGTGTCTGGGGTGTGCCTGGCAGTGTCAGCGGTGTGCCACGAGATGTCAGCGGTTGGGGAGTGTTAGACCTGTATCAGGGCAGAGGAGTACCTAGGAGTGTCAGGGTGTGCCAGGTGTCAGCAGTGTGCCTGGGGAGTGTCCAGAGGTGTACTTAGGGAGTGTCAGGGTGCACCTTGGGTGTCTAGTGTACCTGGGGAGTGTCTGAGGTGTACCTGGCAGTGTCAGCAGTGTCCTGGGAGTTATCAGCAGTGCACCTGGGAGTGTTAGGGGTGTATCATGGAGTGACAGACAGGCCGTGGGGTGTCAGAGGTGTGGGAGTGTCGAAGGTGTACCTGGGCGTGGAGGTGTGCCTGGGGCCTAAGTGTACCTGGAATGTCAGAGATATGCTGGGAGTATTAGAGGCGTATCTGGGGTGTTGGTTTGTACCTGGGGTGTCAGAGGTGTACCAGGGTGTCAGTGGAGTGCCTGGGAATGTCAGAGGTGCACCTGGGAGTGTCGGAGGTGTACATGGAGTATCAGAGTGTACCAAGTGTCAGCGGTGTCCCCAGGAGGAGTGTCAGGGTGTGCCTGGGGTGTCTGGTGTACCTGGTAGTGTGTGTGCCTGGGTGTCAGGAACTGTGCCTGGGGTGTCAGAGGTGCACTTGGGGTGTCAGGAGGTGCCTTGGGTGACTGGTGTACCTGAGTGTCTGGGGTGTGCCTGGCAGTGTCTGGGGTGTACCTGGCAGTGTCTGAGGTGTACCTGGCAGTGTCAACGGTGTACCTGGGGTGTCAGCGGTGTGCCTGGGAGTGTTAGACGTGTATTAGGGGTGACAGAGGTACCTAGGGTGTCAGAGGCACTGGGAGTGTGAAAAGTGTTCCTGGGAGTGTCTGGGGTGTGCCTGGGAGTGTCAGAGGTGTACCTTGGAGTGTCAGGGGTGTACCAGGGAATGTCAGTGGAGTACCTGGGAGTGTCAGAGGTGTACCTGGGAGTGTCAAAGGTGTACCTGGGGTGTCAAGGTGTACCTGGAAGTGTCAGGGTGTACCTGGGAGAGTCGGAGTGTTCCGGAGTGTAAGAAGTGTACCTGGGAGTGTCCGAGGGTGTAACTGGGAGTGTCGGAGGTGTACTGGAGTGTCAGAGGTGCCTGGGTGTCAGATGTGCAGGAATGTCAGTGGAGTACTTGGGGTGTCAGGAGGTGTACCTGGGTGTCGGAGATGTGCCTGGCAGTGTCAGCGGTATGCCTGGGAGTGTCAGAGGTGTACCAGGGAATGTCAGTGGAGTACCTGGGGTGTCAAAAGTGTGCCTGTGAGTGTCAGAGGTGTGCCTGGGGAGTCAGAGATGGACCTGGGAGTGTCAGAGATGTATCTGGGAGTGTTGGACGTGTGCCTGGGAGTGTCAGATGTGTACCAGGGATGTCAGTGGAGTACTTGGAGGTGTCAGAGGTGTGCCTGGGAGTGTCCAGGTGTACCTGGGGAGTGTCAGAGATGTGCCTGGGTGTCGGAGATTATCTGGGAGTGTTGGACGTGTGCCGGGGTGTCAGATGTGTACCAGGGAATGTCAGTGGAGTACCTGGGATGTCAAGGAGTGGCGGGGTGTCAGTGGTGTACCTGGGGTGTCATAGATGTGCCTGGGGTCAGAGGTGTACCTGGGATGACTGGGGTGTGCCTGGGAGTGTCTGAGTGTGCCTGGCAGTGTCTGGGGTGTGCCTGGCAGTGTCGGGGTGTGCCTGTCAGTGTCGGTGGACCTGGGGAGTGTTAGCGGTGTACCTGGGAGTGTTGGAACGGTATCAGGGGTGACAGAGGAGTACCTAGAGTGTCAGAGGTGCTGGGTGTGAAGTGTGCCTGGGAGTGTCTGCGTTGTGCCTGGGGAGTGTCAGAGTTGCCTGGGAGTGTCTGGGTGCCTGGGGTGTCAGAGGTGACCTAGGGTGTCAGGAGGTGACCTGGGAGAGTCGGAGGTGTGCCTGGGGTGTAGAGTGAACCTGGGGAGTGTCGCAGGTGTGCCTGGGAGTGTCGGAGGTGTGCCTGGGAGTGTCAGAGGTGTGCCATGGGAGTGTCAGAGGTGCACCTTGGGTGTCTGAGCCTGGGGTGTCTGAGGTGTGCCTGGCAGTGTCAGCAGTGCCTGAGTGTCAGCGGTGCACCTGGGGAGTGTTAGGGTGTCATGGAGTGACAGACAGTACGTGGGAGTGTCAGAGGTGTACATGGGAGTGTCGAAGGTGTACCTGGGCGTGTCAGAGGTGTACCTCAGGGGTGTCGAGGTGCACCTGGGAATGTCAGAATCATGTGGGATGTTTGAGGCGTATCTGGGGTGTTGGATTTGTACCTGGGAGTGTCAGAGGTGTACCAGGGAGTGTCAGTGGGCCTGGGAATGTCAGAGGTGCACCTGGGAGTGTCGGAGGTGTACATGGAGTATCAGAGGTGTACCTGGCAGTGTCAGCGGTGTGCCTGGGAGTGTCAAGGGTGTGCCTGGGAGTGTCTGAGGTGTACCTGGTAGTGTCTATGGTGTACCTGGGGTGTCAGAACTGTGCCTGGGAGTGTCAGAGGTGCACTTGGGGTGTCAGAGGTGCACCTTGGGGTGACTGAGAGGTGTACTGGGGATGTCTGAGTGTGCCTGGCAGTGTCTGGGGTGTGCCTGGCAGTGTCTGAGGTGTACCTGGCAGTGTCAGCAGTGTGCCTGGGAGTGTCAGGTGTGCCTGGGAGTGTTAGACGTGTATCAGGGAGTGACAGAGGAGTGCCTAGGAGTGTCAGAGGTGTGCCTGGGAGTGTGAAAAGTGTTCCTGGGGTGTCTGGGGTGTGCCTGGGGAGTGTCAGAGGTGTACCTTGGGTGTCAGGGGGTGTGCCAGGGAATGTCAGTGGAGTACCTGGGAGTGTCAGAGGTGTACCTGGGGAGTGTCAGGTGTACCTGGGAGTGTCAAGGTGTGCCTGGAAGTGTCAGAGGTGTACCTGGGAGAGTCAGGAGGTGTTCCTGGGAGTGTAAGAAGTGTACCTGGGTGTCCGGGGTGTAACTGGGGTGTCGGAGGTGTGCAGGAGGTGTCAGAGGTGTGCTTGGGGTGTCAGAGGTGTGCCTAGGGTGTCAGCGGTGTACCGGAGTGTCTGAGGTGTTCCTGGGAGTGTCAGAGGTGTGCCGAGTGTCAGGAGGTGCACTTGGGAGTGTCAGAGGTGCACATTGGAGTGTCTGAGTGTGCCTGAGTGTCTCAGGTGTACCTGGCAGTGTCTGGTGTACCTGGCAGTGTCTGAGAGTGTACCTGGGGGTGTCAGAGGTGTGCCTGCTGGGAGTATCGGAGGTGTGCCTGGGGTGTCAGAGGTGCACTTGGGGTGCCAGGTGCACCTTGGGTGACTGAGGTGTGCCTCGGGTGTGTCTGAGGTGTGGCTGGCAGTGTCTGGGGTGTGCCTGGCAGTGTCTGAGGTGTACCTGGCAGTGTCAGCGGTGCACCTGGGGTGTCGTGCACCTGGGTGTTAGACGTGTATCAGGAGTAACAGAGGGTACTGGAGTGTCAGAGGTGTACCTGGGAGTGTCAGCGGTGTACCTGGGAGTGTCAGAGATGTACCCAGAGTGTCAGAGGAATACCTAGGAGTGTCAGAGGTGTACCTGGCACTGTCAGCGGTGTTCTGGGAGTGTCACCGGTGCACCTGGGAGTGTTAGAGGTGTATCAGGGAGTGACAGAGGTACCTAGGAGTGTCAGAGGTGTACCTGGGAGTGTCAGAGAGGTGTACCTGGGAGTATCGGAGGTGTACCTGGGAGTGTCAGAGGTGTGCCTGGGGTGTCAGAGGTGTACCTGGGGTATCAGAGATGTACCTGGGAGTGTCAGAGGTGTATCTGGGAGTGTTGGACGTGTACCTGGGAGTGTCAGACGTGTACCAGGGAATGTCAGTGGAGAACCTGGGAGTGTCAGAGGTGTATCTGGGAGTGTCGGAGGTGCACCTTGGGTGTCAGGGTGTACCAGGGGAGTGTGGAGTGCCTGGGTGTCAGAGGTGTACCTGGGAGTGTCGGAGGTGTACCTGCCTGTGTCGGCGGTGTGCCTGGGATTGTCAGAGGTGTGCCAGGTAATGTCAGTGGAATACCTGGGAGTGTCAAACGTGTACCTGGAGTGTCATAGGTGTGCTTGGGGTGTCAGAGGAGTGTGCCTGGGGAGTGTCAGTGGTGTACCTGAGAGTCTGAAGTGTACCTGGGTGTCAGAAGGGTGTGCCTGGGAGTGTCAGAGGTGCTTGGGGTGTCAGAGGTGCCCTGAGTGTCTGAGGTGTACCTGGGGTGTCTGGGGTGTGCCTGGTAGTGTCTCAGGAGTACCTGAGTCCAGGTGTACCTGGCAGTGTCAGCGGTGTACCTGGGAGTGTCAGCGGTGTGCCTGGGAGTGTCAGAGGTGTATCAGGAGTGACAGAGGATTACCTAGATGTGTCAGAGGTACAAGGAGTGTGGAGAGTGTACCTGAGTGTCAGAGATGTACCAGGGGGTGTCAGAGGAATACCTAGGAGTGTCAGAGGGTGCACATGGGAGTATCGGAGGTGTACCGGGAGTGTCAGAGGTGCACTGGGTGTCAGAGGTGTACCTGGAGTGTCAGAGATGTACCTGGGGAGTGTTAGAGGCTTATCTGGGAGTGTTGGATGTGGTACTGGAGTGTCAGAGGTGTACCAGGGAATGTCGCAGTGAAGATCCTGGGAGTGTCAGAGGTACCTGGGAGTGTCGGAGGTGTACCTGGGAGTGTCAGGGTGTGTACCAGGGACAGTGAGTACCTGGGAATGTCAGAGGTGTACCTGGGAGTGTCGGAGGTGTACAGGAGTGTCAGAGGTGTACCTGGCAGTGTCAGGCAGGTACCTGGGAGTGTCAAGGGTGTGCCTGGGAGCCTGAGGTGTACCTGGTAGTGTCTATGGTGTGTACCTGGGAGTGTCAGAACTGTGCCTGGGAGTGTCAGAGGTGCACTTGGAGGACTGAGGTGTACCTGAGTGTGTCTGAGGTGTACCTGGCAGTGTCTGAGGTGTACCTGCAGTGTCTGAGGTACCTGGCAGTGTCAACGGTGTACCTGGGAGCACTGGAGGTGTACCTGGGAGCAGTAGACGTGTATCAGGGAGACAGAGGAGTACCTAGGGAGTGTCAGAGGTGTACCTGGGAGGTGAAAAGGTACCTGGGAGTGTCTGGGGTGTACCTCAGAGGTGTACCTGGAGGTCAGGGTGTACCAGGAATGTCAGTGGAGTACCTGGGAGTGCCAGAGGTGTACCTGGGAGTGTCAAAGGTGTACCTGGGAGTGTCAGGAGTGTACCTGGAGTGTCAGAGGTGTACCTGGGAGAGTTGGAGGTATTCCTGGATGGCACCAGTGTCCGAGGTGTACCTGGGAGTGTCGGAGGGTACCTGGGAGTGTCGAGGTGTACTTGGGAGGCTCAGAGGTGTACCTGGGAGGTCAGCGTGTACCTAGGAGTGTCTGAGGTGTGCCTGGGAGTGTCAGAGGTGCACTCTGGGAGTCTGGGAGGTGCACATTGGAGTGTTGAGGTACCTGAGGTCTGAGGTGTACTGGCAGTGTCTGAGGTGTACCTGGCAGTGTTCGAGGTACTACCTGGACAGTAGCCTGGAGCACGGGAGGCCTGGAGCAGTCAGAGGTGTACCTGGGTGTCAGGAGGTGTACCTGGGAGTGTCAGAGATGTACCTGGGAGTGTCAGAGGTGTATCTGGGAGAGTTGGACGTGTACCCGGGGAGCGGAGGTGTACCTGGGAGTGTCAGGGGTGTACCTGGGAGGTCAGAGAAGTACCAGGAGTGTCACATGAGTACCTGGGAGTGTGAGAGGTGTACCTGGGAGTGTCAGAGGTGTACCTAGGAGTGTCTGAGGTGTACCTGGAGTGTCAGAGGTGTACCTGGAGTGTCTGAGGTGTACCTGGGAGTGTTTGAGGTGTACCTGGGAGGTCAGGGGAGAACCAGGGAGTGAAAGAGGTGTACCTGGGAGGCCAGAGGTGTACCAGGAGTGTCTGAGGTGTACCTGCGAGTGTCAGAGTTGTACCAGGAGTGTCAGAGAATACCTGAGAGGTCAGAGGTGCACTGGAAGTGTCAGAGGTGTACCTAGAGTATTGGAGGTTTACCTGGGAGTGTCGGAGTTGTACCTGGGAGTGTCGGTGGTGCACGGGAGTGTGAGAAGTGCACGGAGTGCTGGTGTACTGTTTGTCTGGAGGTGTACCTGGGAGTGTCAGAGGTGTACTTGGGAGTGTCAGGGTGTACCTGGGAGAGTCGGCGGTGTACCTGGGAATATCTGAGGTACCTGGGAGGTCAGAGGTGCCTGGGAGTGTCAGAGGCACTTGGGAGTGTCACAGGTGCACTGGAGTGTCTGAGGTGTACCTGGGAGTGTCTGAGGTGTACCTGGCAGTGTCTGAGGTGTACCTGGCAGTGTCAGCGATGTACCTGGGAGGTCAGAGATGTACCAGGGAGTTTCAGAGAATACCCAGGAGTGTCAGAGGCATACCTGGGAGTATCGGGTGTACCTGGGAGGTCAGAGGTGTACCTGGAGTGTCAGCGGTACCTGGGAGCGTCAGAGATGTACCTGGGAGTGTCTGAGGTGCACCAGGAATCCCAGTGAGTACCTGGGAGGCAGAGGAGGTACCTGGGAGTTTAGAGGCAAACCTGGGAGGCCAGAGGTGTACCTGGGAGGCAGAGGTGTACCTGGAGTGTCGTAGGTGTACTTAGTGAATGTGAGAAGTGCACGGGAGTGTCTGGGGTGTGCCTGGGAGTGCCTTTGTGTACCTGGGAGTGTCTGAGGTGTACTGCAGAGTGCTGGTGAGCACTGTGCAGACGCACACATGGGAGTGTCAGAGTTGTACCTGGGAGGCTGAGGAGGTGTACCTGGGAGTGTCGGAGGTACCTGGGAGTGTAAGAAGTGTACCTGGGAGGTCAGAGGTGTACTTGGGAGGTCAGAGGTGCCTGGGAGGTTAGAGGTGTGCCTGGGAGGTCACAGGGCACCTTGGGAGTGTCAGAGGTGCACCATGGAGTGTCTGAGGTGTACCTGGGAGTGTCTGAGGTGTATCTGGCATTGTCTGAGGTGTACCTGGCAGTGTCTGAGGTGTACCTGGAGTGTTAGAGGTGCACCTGGGAGTGTTAGAGGTGTATCAGGAGTGACAGAGGCGCACCTAGGAGAGTCCAGAGGTGTACCTGGGAGTGTCAGAGGTTTACCTGGGAGTGTCAGAGGTGTACCTGGGAGGGTCAGAGATGTATCTGGGAGTGTTGGACGTACCTGGGAGTGTCAGAGGTACCAGGGAATGTCAGGAGTACCTGGGAGTGCCAGAGGTGTACCTGGGAGGCTCAGAGGTACTTGGTAGTGTCAGAGGTATACCTGGAGTGTCTGAGGTGTACCTGAGTGTCTGGGGTGTACCTGGGAGTGTCTGAGGTGTACCTGGGAGTGTCTGAGGTGCACCTGGTGAGCCACAGGTGCATGCGGGTGTGGAGGTGTACCTGGAGCCAGGTTGAACCAGGGAGTGTCAATGGAGCAACCTGGGAGGTCATAGATGTACCTGGTAGTGTCAGAGGTGTACCTGTTAGTGTCAGAGGTGTACCTGGGAGTGTCTGAGATGCACCTGGGAGTGTAAAAGTGTACCTGGGAGTGTCGGAGGTGTACCTGAGAGTGTCAAGGTGTACTTGGGAGTGTCTGAGGTACCTGGAAGTATCAGAGGTGTGCCTGGAGTGCAGTGCACTTGGGTGCCAAGGTGCACCTTGGAGTGACTGGAGGTACCTGGGAGTGTCTGAGGTAGCTGGCAGTGTCTGAAGTGTACCTGGCAGTGTCAGAGGTGCACCATGGAGTGTCTGAGGTGTACCTGGGAGTGTCTGAGGTATCTGGCATTGTCTGAGGTGCACCTGGCAGTGCCTGAGGTGTACCTGGGAGGCCATGGCACCTGGGAGTGTTAGAGGTGTATCAGGGAGTGACAGAGGCGTACTCAGGAGTTTCAGAGGTGTACCTGGAGTGTCAGAGGTTTACCTGGGAGTGTCAGAGGTGTACCTGGGAGGGTCAGATGTATCTGGGAGTGCTGGACGTACCTGGGAGTGTCAGAGGTGTACCAGGAATGTCAGTGGAGCACCTGGGAGTGCCAGAGGTGTATCTGGGAGTGTCAGAGGTGTACCTGGTAGTGTCAGAGGCATACCTGGAGAAGTCGGAGGTGCATTTCAGAGTGTGAGAAGTGTACCTGGGGTGTCTGGGGTGTACCTGGAGTGTCTGGGGTACCTGGGAGTGTCTGAGGTGTACCTGGTGAGTGTCATAGGTGTACCTGGGTGTGTCAGAGGTGTACCTGGAGAGTCAGGGTTGTACCAGGGAGTGTCAATGGAGCCTGGGAGGTGATAGATGTACTGGTAGTGTCAGAGGTGTACCTGTTAGTGCCAGAGGTACCTGGGAGTGTCTGAGGTGTAGCTGGCAGTTCTGAAGTGTACCTGGCAGTGTCTGAGGTGCACCTGGCAGTGTCAGGTACCTGGGAGGCCACGGTGTACCTGGGAGGTTAGACGGTATCAGGAGTGACAGAGGAGAACCTAGGAGCAGCTGGAGGTACCTGGGACTATCAGCGGTGTACCTGGGAGTGTCAGAGATGTACCAGGGAGTGTCAGAGGAATACCTAGGAGTGTCAGGAGGTGTACCTGGCACTGTCTGCGGAGCTGGGAGGTCACCGGTGCACCTGGGAGTAGAGGTATCAGGGAGTGACAGAGGAGCACCTAGGAGTGCTCGGAGGTGTACCTGGGAGTGTCAGAGGTGTACCTGGGAGCACGGAGGTACCTGGGAGGTCAGAGGTGTACCTGGAGGTCAGAGGTGTACCTGGGAGATCAGAGATGTACCTGGGAGTTTCAGAGGTGTATCTGGGAGGTTGACGTACCTGGGAGTGTCAGTGGTGTACCAGGAATGTCAGGAGAACCTGGGAGTATCAGAGGTGTACCTGGGAGCTGCAGTGCACCTGGTGTCGGGGGTGTACCAGGGAGGTCAGTGGAGTACCTGGGAGTGTCAGAGGTTTTCCTGGTATCGGAGGTGTACCTGCCTGTGTCAGGTGTACCTGGGAGGTTAAGAGGTACCAGGTAATGTCAGTGAACACCTGGGAGTGTCAAACGTACCTGGGAGTGTCAGGTGCCTGGGGGTGGAGAGGTACCTGGGAGAGTCTGAAGTGTACCTGGGAGTGTCAGGTGTGCCTGGGAGGCTGAGAGGTGCACTTGGGAGGTCAGAGGTGCACCTTGGAGTGTGTGGGAGGTGTACCTGGGAGTGTCTGAGGTGTACCTGGTAGTGTCTGAGGAGTACCTGGCAGTGTCTGAGGTGTACCTGGCAGTGCCAGGCGTGTACCTGGGAGGTCAGGCTGTACCTGGAGCTCAGAGATGCACCAGGGAATGTCAGAGGAATACCTAGGAGCATCAGAGGTGTACCTGGGAGTATCGGAGGTGTACCTGGGAGGTCAGAGGTGTACCTGGGAGGTCACAGGTGCACGGGAGTGTCAGAGATGTACCTGGGAGGTCAGAGATGTAACGGGAGTGTTGGATGTACCTGGGAGTGTCAGGAGTGTACCAGGGAATGTCAGTGAGTACTTGGGAGTGTCAGGTGTACCAGGAAGTGGGAGATGTACCTGGCAGTGTCAGCGGTGTACCTGGGAGTGTCAGAGGTGTACCAGGGAATGTCAGTGGAGCACCTGGGAGTGTCAAAAGTGCACCTGGGAGGCCAAAGGTGTACCTGGGAGAGCTCAGAGATGTACCTGGGAGTGTCAGAGATGTATCTGGGAGTGTTGGACGTGTACCTGGGAGTGTCAGATGTGTGCCAGGGAATGTCAGTGAGTACTTGGGAGTGTCAGAGGTGTACCTGGGAGTGCCACAGGTGTACCTGGGAGGTCAGAGATGTACCTGGGAGTGTCAGAGTTGTATCTGGGAGTAAGGACGTGTACCTGGGAGGTCAGATGTACCAGGGAATGTCAGTGGAGTACCTGGGAGTGTCAAAAGTGTACCTGGGAGTGTCAGAGGTGTACCTCGGAGTGTCAGGGGTGCACGAGGGAGTGTCACAGGAGTACCTGGGAGGCCAGAGATGTACCTGGAGTGCTAGAGGTGTACGGAGGTCACAGATGACCTGGGAGGTCAGAGGTGTACCTGGGAGCATGGAGGTGTACCTGGGAGTGTGGAGGTGCACCTGGGAGTGACTGAGGTACCTGGGAGTGTCTGAGGTGTACCTGGCAGTGTCTGAGGTGTACCTGGCAGTGTCTGAGGTGTACCTGTCAGTGTTGAAGGTGGGACCTGGGAGTGTTAGCGGTGTACCTGGAAGTGTTAGACGGTATCAGGGAGTGACAGAGGAGCACTAGGAGTGTCAGAGGTACCTGGGAGTGTGAGAAGTGTACCTGGGAGTGTCTGCCGTGTACCTGGGAGTGCTCGGAGGTACCTGGGAGGTTGGCTGGTGTACCGGGAGTGCTGAGGCGACCTGGGAGTGTCAGAGGTGTACCTGGGAGAGTCGGAGGTACCTGGGAGGTAAGAAGTGTACCTGGGAGTGTCGGAGGTGTACCTGGGAGTGTCGGAGGTGCACCTGGGAGGCCAGAGGTGTACTTGGAGTGTCAGAGGTGCACCTGGAGTGTCTGAGGCACCTGGAGTGTCTGAGGTGTACCTGGCAGTGTCACCAGTGTACCTGGGGAGTGTTGAAGGCACCTGGGAGGTTAGGAGGTGTATCAGGAATGACAGAGGAGTACCTAGGAGGTCAGAGGTGGTACCTGGGAGTGTCAGGAGGTGCACCTGGGAGTATAGGAGGTACCTGGGAGGTTGGGGAGGTACCTGGGAGTGTCAGAGGTGTACCTGGGGAGTATCAGGAGATGCACTCTGGGAGGTCAGGAGGTGTATCTGGGAGGTTGGACGTACCTGGGAGTCAGAGGTGTACCAGGGAATGTCAGTGGAGAACCTGGGAGTGTCAGAGGTGGTACCTGGGAGTGTCGGAGGTGCACCTGGGGTTAGGGGTGTACCAGGGAGGCTGGGGTGGAGTACCTGGGAGTGTCAGAGGTGTACCTGGGAGTGTCGGAGGTGTACCTGCTCAGGCTGGGCGGTGTACCTGGGAGGTTGAGGCAAAGTACCAGGAAATGCCTGGGTGGGAATACCTGGGAGTGTCAAACGTGTACCTGGGAGGCCATAGGGTGGTACTTGGGGGTGGCCAGAGGTACCAGAGTTCAAGGTACCTGGAGGCCGGGGAGGTGCTGGGAGTGTCAGAGGTGCACTTGAGTGTCAGGAGGCACCTGGAGCAAGTCTTTTGCGTACCTGGGAGCAAGCTGGAGGCACCTGCAGTGTCTGGAGGAGTACCCAAAGTCTGGAGGTGTACCTGGCAGTGTCAGCGGTACCTGGGAGTGTCAGCGTGTACCTGGAAGCACAGAGATGTACCAGGGAGCAAGTCAGAGGAATACCCAGGGAGTGTCAGAGGTGGCACCTGGGAGTATCGGAGGTGTACCTGGGAGGCCGGGAGGTGTACCTGGGAGTGTCACAGGTGTACCTGGGAGTGTCAGAGATGTACCTGGGAGTGTCAGAGATGTATCTGTGTTGGGCGTGTACCTGGGAGTGTCAGATGTGTACCAGGGAATGTCAGTGGAGTACTTGGGAGTGTCAGAGGTGTACCTGGAAGTGTCAGAATGTGCCTGGGGTGTCAAAGTGTACTTGGGAGTGTCAGAGGTGTACCTGGGAGAGTCAGAGATGTACCTGGAGTGTCAGAGATGTGCCTGGGAGTGTCGGGCGTGTACCTGGGAGTGTCAGAGATGTACCTGGGAGTGTTGGACGTGTACCTGGGAGTGTCAGATGTGTACCAGGGAATGTCAGTGGAGTACTTGGGGTGTCAGAGTGTACCTGGGAGTGTCAGGGTGTACCTGGGGTGAGATGTACCTGGGAGTGTCAGAGATGTATCTGGGAGTGTTGGACGTGTACCTGGAGTGTCAGATGTGTGCCAGGGAATGTCAGTGGAGTACCTGGGAGTGTCAAAGTGTACCTGGGAGTGTCAGGGTGTGCCTCAGTGTCAGGGGGGGTGTACCAGGAGTGTCACTGGGAGTACCTGGAGGTCAGAGATGTACCTGAGTGTCAGAGGTGTACCTGGGAGTGGGTTGGAGATGTACCTGGGAGTGCCAGAGGTGTACCTGGGAGGTGTCGGAGGTGTACCTGGGAGTGTCAGCAGGTGTACCTGGGAGTATCGGAGGTTTCCTGGGAGGTCGGAGTGGCCTGGGAGTGTCGGAGGTGTACCTGGGAGTGTGAGAGAAGGTACCTGGGAGTGTTGAAGGTGTACCTGAGAGTGTCGGAGGTGTACCTGGGAGTGTCAGAGGTGTACTTGGGAGTGTCAGGAGGTGTACCTGGAGTGTCAGGGTGTACCTGGGAGTGTCTGAGGTGTACCTGGGAGTGTCAGAGGTGCCCGGAGTGCCAGGAGGTGCACTTGGGGAGCGTCAGAGGTGTACCTTGAGTGTCTGAGGTGTACCTGGGAGTGTCTGAGGTGTACCTGGCAGTGTCTGAGGTGCACTGGCAGTGTCTGAGGTGTACTTGGCAGGTGTCAGAGGTGTACCTGGGAGTGTCTGGGCGGTGTACCTGGGAGTGTCAGAGATGTACCAAGGAGTGTCAGAAGAATACCTAGGGAGTGTCAGGAGGTGTACCTGGGAGTGCCAGAGGTATACCTGGGAGGGTCAGGAGATGTATCTGGGAGTGTTGACGGGTACCTGGGAGTGTCAGAGGTGTACCAGGGAATGTCAGTGGGAGTCCTGGGAGTGTCAGGAGGTGTACCTGGAGTGCCAGAGGTGTACCTGGGTAGTGTCAGAGGTATACCTGGAGTGTCGAGTGTACTTGCGAGTGTGAGAAGTGTACCTGGGAGGGTTTCCTGGGAGTGTCTGGGGTGTACCTGGGAGCAATTGTCGGAGGTTAGGTGAGGTCATAGGTGCACTGGGTGTGTCAGAGGTGTACCTGGGAGGTCAGGGGTTGTACCAGGGAGTGTCAATGGAGTACCTGGGAGGTCATAGATGTACCTGGTAGTGTCAGGAGGTATAATCTGGAGCAGAGGTACCTGTTAGTGTCAGAGGTGTACCTGGGAGGTTCTGAGATGCACCTGGGAGTGTAAAAAGTGTACCTGGGAGTGTCGGAGGTGTACCTGGGAGGCCAGAGGTACCTGGGAGTGCTGGGAGGGCACTGGGAGTGTTAGGAGGTGTACCTGGGAGGTTGGGGCGGTGTGCCTGGGAGTGTCTGAGGTGTACCTGGGAGTATCAGAGGTGTGCCTGGGAGGTCAGAGGTGCACTTGGGAGTGCCGGGGCACCTGGGAGTGACTGAGGCACCTGGGAGTGCTGAGGTGTAGCTGGCAGTGTCTGAGGCGTACCTGGCAGTGTCTGAGGTGTACCTTGGTGTCATGGTGTACCTAGAGTGTCAGCGGTGTACCTGGGAGGCAGACGTATCAGGGAGGACAGAGGAGTACCTAGGAGTGTCAGAGGTGTACCTGGGAGGCCGGGGTACCTGGGAGGTCAGAGAGTGTACCAGGGAGTGTCAGGAGGAATACCTAGGAGTGTCAGAGGTGTACCTGGCACTGTCGCGGTGTTTCTGGGATTGTCACCGGTGCACCCTAATGTTAGAGGTGTATCAGGGAGTGACAGAGGAGCACCTAGGAGTGTCAGAGGTGTACCTGGGAGTGTCGAGGTGTACCTGGGAGCATCGGAGGTGTACCTGGGAGGTCAGAGGTGTACCTGGGAGGCCAGGAGGTACCTGGTAGCATCAGAGATGTACCTGGGAGTGTCAGGAGGTGTGCATCTGGGACAGGACGTACCTGGGAGGTTGGGAGGTGTACCAGGGAATGCTGGGGTGAGAACCTGGGAAGCTGGGGAGGTGTACCTGGGAGGTCAGAGGAGCACCTGGGAGTGTCAGGTACCAGGGAGGTTGTGGAGTACCTGGGAGGTCAGAGGTGTACCTGGGAGCAGTCGGAGGTACTCAGCCTGTGTCAGCGGTGTACCTGGGAGTAACAGGAGGTACCAGGTAATGTCAGTGGAATACCTGGGAGTGTCAAACGTGTACCTGGGAGGTTTATAGTGTACTTGGGAGGGCGGTACCTGGGGAGTGTCAGTGGTGTGCACCTGGGAGAGTCTGAAGTGTACCTGGGAGTGTCAGAGGTGTGCCTGGGAGTGTCAGAGGTGCACTTGGGAGGTCAGAGGTGCACCTTGGAGGTCTGAGGTGCACCTGGGAGTGTCTGAGGTGTACCTGGTAGTGTCTGGAGAGCACCTGGCAGTGTCTGAGGTGTACCTGGCAGTGTCAGCGGTGTACCCAGTGTCAGGGTGTACCTGGGAGTGTCAAGAGATGTACCAGGAGGTCAGAGGAATACCTAGGGAGGTCAGGAGGGTACCTGGGAGACGGAGGTACCTGGGAGGCTGGGGAGGTGCACCTGAGTGTCAAGGTACCTGGGAGGCCAGAGATGTACCTGGGAGTGTCAGAGATGTATCTGGGAGTGTTGGACGTGTACCTGGGAGTGCCGATGGTACCAGGAATGTCTGTGGAGTACCTGGGAGGTCAGAGGTGTACCTGGGAGTGTCGGGGAGATGCACCTGGCAGTGTCAAGGTGTCTGGGAGGTCAGGAGGTGCACCAGGAATGTCAGTGAGCACCTGGGAGTGTCAAGGTGCACCTGGGACGGAGGGTGCACCTGGGAGAGTCAGAGTGCACCTGGGAGGTCAGAGGTGCATCTGGGAGCGTGGACGTGCACCTGGGAGGTCAGATGTGCACCTGGGAATGTCAGGGGAGTACTGGGAGGCCAGAGGTGCACCTGGGAGGTTCACAGGTACCTGGGAGTGTCAGAGATGTACCTGGGAGTCAGAGATGTACCTGGAGTGTTGACGGTAACTGGGAGTGCTGGGATGTACTTAGGAATGTCAGTGGAGCACCTGGGAGTGTCAAAAGTGTACCTGGAGGTCAGAGGTACCTGAGGAGTGTCGGAGGTGTACCTGGAGTGGAGAGTGTACCTGGGAGTGTCTGGTGTGTACCTGGGAGTGTCAGAGGGCACCTGGGAGGCTGAGGGGTGTACTGGGAGGTTTGATGCACCAAGACAGAGGCATCCTGAGTGACTGACACCTGGGAGTGTCGGAGGTACCTGGCAGTGTCTGAGGTACCTGGTGTAGGAGGTGTACCTGGCAGGTCATGTCCTGGGAGGGACTGGTGCACCTGGGAGTGTTGAGGTGTATCAGAGTGACAGAGGAGTGCCTAGGGAGGTCAGAGGTGTACCTGGGAGGCTGGGGAGGTACCTGGGAGTATCGAGGTGTACCTGGGAGGTCAGAGGTGTACCTGGGAGTGCTCGGGAGGTGTACCTGAGCATGAGATGTACCGAGGTCAGAGGTGTACCTGGAGTGTTGGACGTACCTGGGAGTGCCGAGTACAAGGGAATGTCAGGAGAACCTGGGAGTGTTGAGTGCACCTGGTAGTGTCGGAGGTACCTGGAGTGTCAGGGGTGTACCAGGGAGGTCAGTGGAGTACCTGGGAGGTCAGAGGTGTACCTGGGAGTATCGAAGGTGCATCTGGGAGCACGGGAGGTACCTGAGTGCAGAGGTACCTGGGAGACTAGGAGGGTGTACCTTGAGTGTCAGAGGTGTACGGGAATATCGGAGGTGTACCTGGGAACATCGGAGATGTACCAGGAGGCCAGAGGTGTACCTGGGAGTCTTCAGGAGGTACCTCAGAGTGTCAGAGGTGTACCTGGGAGTTCGGAGGTACCTGGGAATATGGAGCTCCTGGAGTGTCAGAGGTGCACCTGGGAGCATCTAGAAGGTGCATCTGGGAGTATCGAGGCACCTGGGAGGTCAGAGGTGTACCTGGGAGGTCAGGAGGTGACCTGGGAGGCGTGATGTACCTGGGAGTGTCGGAGGTACCTGGGAGGTGAGAACTGTACCTGGGAGTGTCGCAGGTGTACCTGGGAGGTCGAGGTGTACCAGAAAATATGGTGACCTGAGTGTCAGAGGTACCAGGTAATGTCAGTGAATACCTGGGAGGTCAAAGGTACCTGGGAGTGTTAGGAGGTAAATGGAGGTCAGAGGTACCTGGGAGGTCGGGTGCAGTGTCGGAGGTACCGGGAGGAGAAGGCACCTGGGATGTCAGGTACCTGGAATGTCAGAGGTACCTGGAGGCCAGGATATACCAGGGAGGTCAGTGGAGTACCTGGGAGTGTCAGAGATGTACCTGGAGGTCAGAGGTGTACCTGAGTGCCAGGAGGTGTACCTGGGAGGTCAGAGGTGTACCTGGGAGTGCTGGAGGTGCACCTGGGAGGTCGGAGGTGCACCTGGGAGTGGAGAGGTACCTGGGAGTGTCTGGGTGTACCTGGGAGGGTCGAGGTGCACCGGAGTGTCAGAGGTACCTGGAGTGTCAGAGGTACCTGGGAGGTCGGGAGGTGTACCTGGGAGGTCAGAGATGTACTCTGGGAGTGTCAGAAACTTTGGGAGTGGCGGAGGTGACCAGGAGCTTAAAAAGTGTACCTGGGAGGTCGGAGGTGTACCTGAGTGTCAGAGGTATACTTGGGAGTGTCAAAGGTACATGGGAGTGTCAGCAGGGTACCTGAGAAGCCAGAGGTGTACCTGGAGTGTCGAGGTGTACTGGGAGTGTGAGAAGTGTACTGAGAGGTCTAGAATTCTGGGAAATGTCAGGAGGTGCACCTGGGAGCATGAGAAGGCACCTGAGTGTCTGGGGTGTACCTGGGAGTGTCAGAGGTGTACCTGGGAGGTCAGGGGTATACCAGGGAGGTCAGGGGAGCACCTGGGAGGTCAGAGGTACCAGGTAATGTCATGAATACCTGAGTGTCAGAGGCACCTGGGAGGTCAGAGGCACTGGGAGGTCAGAGGTGCACCTGGGAGTGTCGGAGGTGCACCTGGGAGTGAGAAGTGCACCTGGGAGGTCTGGGGTGCACCTGAGTGCCAGGAGGTGTACCTGGGAGTGTCAGGGGTATACCAGGAGGCCAGTGGAGCACCTGGAGACACGGAGGTCAGAGGTACCTGGGAGTGTCAGAGGTGCACCTGGAGGCCAGAGATGTACCTGGAGTGTCAGAGGCACCTGGGAGTGTCGGAGGTACCAGCGAGTTTAAAAGTGCAATCTGGGAGTGTCGGAGGCACCTGGGAGTGTCAGAGGCACATCTGGAGTGTCAAAGGGGCACCTGAGTGTCAGTGGTGTACCTGGGAGTGTCTGAGGTACCTGGGAGTGTCAGAGATGGTGCCTGGGAGTGTCAGAGGTGCACTGGGGAACAGAGCACCTGGAGTGACTGAGGTGCACCTGGGAGTGTCTGAGGTGCACCTCAGGTCTGAGGCACCTGGAGTGTCTGAGGTGTACCAGCAGCATGGCATACCTGGGAGTGCAGGTGTACCTGGGAGTTAGAGGTGTATCAGGAGCAGAATACCTAGGGAGGCTGTCTGGTACCTGGGAGTGGCACCGTGGAGTGTCAGGTGTACCTGGGAGGTCAGAGGTACCTGGGAGCATTAGGGAGCACCAGGGCCAGTGAGTACCATGTGAGAAGTGTACCTGGGAGTGTCAGAGGTGTACCTGGGAGTGTCGGAGGTACCTGGGAGTGTAAGAGGTGTACTGGGAGTGTCGGAGGTGTACCTGGGAGTGTCGGAGGTGTGGGAGGCCAGAGGTACTTGAGAGTGTCAGAGGTGTACCTGGGAGTGTCAGTGGTGTACCTGGGAGTGTCTGAGGTACCTGGGAGGCCAGAGGTGTGCCTGAGGTCAGAGGCACTTGGGAGTGTCAGGGGTGTACCAGGGAATGTGATTGGAGAACCTGGAGTGCTCAGAGGCACCTGGGAGGCCGGAGGTGCACTTGAGAGTGTCAGGGGTGTACCAGGAGGCCCAGGAGTACCTGGGAGTGTCAGGAGGTGTACCTGGGAGCGTCGGAGGTGCTGTGGAGTGTCAGAGGTGTACCTGGCAGTGTCAGCGGTGTACCTGGGAGGCCAGAGGTGTACCTGGAAGTGTCTGAGGGAATGTCTGAGGTGTACCTGGGAGTGTCTGAGGTGTACCTGGAGCAGAAGTACCTGGAGGTCAGCAGGAGTACGTGGGAGTGTGAGAGGTACCTGGAGTGTTAGGGGTACCAGGAATGTCTGAGGTGTACCTGAGAGTGCCGAGGTGTACCTGGGAGTGTCTGGAGGTGTACCTGGGAATGTCTGAGGTGTACCTGAGTGTCAGGGGAGAACCAGGGAGTGAAAGAGGTGTACCTGGGAGGCCGAGGTGTGTCCAGGGAGGTGAGGTGTACTTGGGAGTGTCAGGGGAGTGTACCAGGAGTGTCTGAGTGAATACCTGGGAGGTCAGAGGTGTACCTGGGAGTGTCAGGAGGTGTACCTAGGAGTATCGGAGGTGTACCTGGGAGGCTGAGGTGTACCTGGGAGTGTCGGAGGTGTACCTGGGAGGTGAGAAGTGTACCTGGGAGGCCGGAGGTACCTGGGAATGTCGGAGGTGTACCTGGGAGGTCAGGGGTGTACTTGGGAGAGTCAGAGGTACCTGGGAGTGTCAGTGGTGTACCTGGAGGGTGTCTGAGGTGCACCTGGGAGTGCTGAGGTGCCTGGGAGCGTCAGAGGCACCTGAGGTCAGAGGCAATAACTGGGAGTGTCTGAGGTGTACCTGGGAGTGTCAGAGGTACCTGGGAGCATGTCTGAGGCACCTGGGAGTGTCTGAGGTGTACCTGGCAGTGTCAGAGGTACCTGGAGTGTCAATTTGGGAGTGTCAATGACTGGGAGGTGGAGGCACCTGGGAGTGTTCAGAGGGCACCTGGGGAGGACGGAGGTGCACCTGGGAGTGTCAGGAGGTACCTGGGAGGTTGGAGGTGTACCTGGGAGGGTCAGAGTGTACCTGGAGGTTGAGGTGTACCTGAGCCAGAGGTGTACCTGGAGTGTCAGTGGAGTACCTGGGAGGCCAGAGGTGTACCTGGGAGGTGAGAGGTGTACCTGGGAGTGTCGAGGTGTACCTGGGAGTGTCGAGGTGTACCTGTGAGGTGAGAGGTGTACCTGGGAGTGTCTGGGGTACCTGGGAGTGTCTGGGGTGTCACCTGGGAGTGTCTGAGGTGCACTAGGGAGGCCTGAGGTGCCTGGGAGTGCAGGAGGTGCACCTTGGGGGTGCTCAGAGGCACCTGGAGTGTCTGAGGTACCTGGGAGGTCTGAGGTGCACCTTGGCAGTGTCTGAGGTGCACCTGGCATCACCATGTGTTTGGAGTGTCAGTGGTGTACCTGGGAGTAGAAGGCACGGAGTGACAGAGGAGTGCTCAGGAGCCAGAGGTGTACCTGGGAGGTCAGAGGCACCAAGGCCTGGAGGTGTACCTGGGAGTGTCAGAGGTGTCTGGGAGTGTCGGAGGGTACCTGGGAGTGTCAGAGGTATCTGGAGTGTCAGTGGAGGCAACCTGGGAGGCCAGAGGTGTACCTGGGAGGCTGGAGGTGTACCTGGGAGGCCAGGTGTACCTGAGGAGGTCAGGGGTGTACCAGGAGTGTCAGTGGAGTACCTGGGAGGTCAGAGGTGTACCTGGGAGTGCCGGAGGTGTACATGGAGGTCAGGAGGTGAACCTGGAAGCCAGCGTGTACCTGGGAGTGTCAGAGGTGTGCCTGGGAGTGTCTGAGGTGTACCTGGGAATGTCTGAGGTGTACCTGGGAGTGTCTGAGGTGTACCTGGGAGGTCAGGAGAAGTACCAGGGAGGCCACAGGAGCACCTGGGAGGTGAGAGGTGTACCTGGGAGGTCAGGGGTGTACGGAATGTCTGAGGTGTACCTGGGAGTTCAGAGGAGGTACCTGGTAGTGTCTGAGGTGTACCTGGGAGTGTCTGAGGTACCTGGGAGGCCAGGGGAGAACCAGGATTGAAAGAGGTAACCTGGGAGGTCAGGAGGTGTTCCAGGGAGGTGTGGAGGTACCTGGGAGTGTCAGAGATGTACCAGGAGTGTCAGAGGAATACCTAGGAGTGTCAGAGGTGTACCTGGGAGGCCAGAGGTGTACCTGGAGTATCGAGGTCACCTGGGAGGCCGGAGTTGTACCTGGGAGTGTCAGAGGTGCACTGGGAGTGAGAAGTGTACCTGGGAGTCGGAGGTGTACCTGGGAGGTCGGAGGTACCTGGGAGGTCAGAGGTGTACTTGGGAGGCTCAGGGGTGTACCTGGAGTGTCAGGTGGGATGGGTGTCTGAGGTGTACCTGGGAGGTCAGAGGTGTGCCCTGGGAGTGTCAGAGGTGCACTTGAGTGTCAGAGGCACACCTTGGTGTCTGAGGTGTACCTGGGAGTGTCTGAGGTGTACCCACAGTGTCTGAGGTACCTGCAGTGTCTGAGGTGTACTTGGCAGTGTCATGGTGCACCTGGGAGGCTGAAGGGTACCTGGGAGGCCAATGATGCACCAGGGAGTGAGAGGAATACCTAGGAGGTCAGAGGGCACCTGGGAGATCGTGAGGTACCTGGGAGGTCAGAGGTACCTGGGAGGCTGGAGGTACCTGGGGGTGTGAGATGTATCTGGAGTGTTGGACGTGCACCTGGAGTGTCAGAGGTGTACCAGGAATGTCAGGGAGTACCTGAGACAGAGGTACCTGGGAGGTGGAGATGGTACCTGGGAGTCTGAGGTGCACCTGGGAGTGTCGGGAGGTGTACTTGGGAGGAGAAGGTGCACCTGGAGTGTCTGGGGGTGTACCTGGGAGTGTGTGGGTGTACCTGGAGTGTCTGAGGTGTACCTGGGAGTGTCAGAGGTGCCTGGGAGTGTCAGAGGTGCACTTTGGTGTCAGAGGTGCACCTTGAGTGTCTGAGGTGCACCTGGGAGGTTTGAGGTGCACTGGCAGTGTCTGAGGTGTACCTGGCAGTGTCAGAGGTGTACCTGGGAGTGTCAGCGGTACCTGGGAGTGTCAGCGGTACCTGGGAGTAGGAGGTGTATCAGGAGTGACAGAGGAGTACCTAGGAGGTCAGTACCTGGGAGGTTGTGAGGTACCTGGGAGCAGAGGTGTACCTGGGAGTGTCAGAGGTATCTGGGAGTGCTGAGGTGTACCTGGAGTGCTGAGGTGTACCTGGGAATGTCAGTGAGTAACCTGGGAGTGTCACAGGTGTACCTGGGAGGAGCCGAGGAGCACCTGGGAGGTCAGGGGTGTACCAGGAGGCAAGTGGAGGTACCTGGGAGGTCAGAGGTACCTGGGAGTGTCGGAGGTGTACCTTGGAGGTCAGAGGTGTACCTGGCAGTGTCAGGTGTGCACTTGGGAGTGTCAGAGGTGCATCTGGAGTGTCAGAGGTGTACCTAGGAGAGTCTGAGGTGCACCTGGGAGTGTCAGAGGTGCACTTGGAGTGTCGAGGTGACCTGGGAGTGTCTGAGGTGTACCTGGGAGTCTGACGGGAGAACCAGGAGGAAAGAGGTACCTGGGAGGTCGGAGGTGTACCAGGAGTGTCTGAGGTGTACCTGGGAGGCCAGAGTGCACCAGGAGGTCAGAGGTGTACCTGGGAGTGCGTGGAGGTGTACCTGGGAGGTCGGGAGGTGTACCTGGGAATCGAGGTTTACCTGGGAGTAGGAGTTGTGCCTGGGAGTGTCGGAGGTGTACCTGTGGGGCAGGAGAAGGCACTTGGGAGTGTCGGAGGTGTACCTGGGAGTGCCTATGTGTACCTGGGAGGCTCAGAGGTACTCTGAGTGTCAGGAGGTGCACCTGGGAGGTCATGGGTACCTGGGAGTGTCTGAGGTGTACCTGGAGTGTCAGAGGTGCCTGGGAGTGTCGTGAGGTGTACCTGGGAGGTCGGAGGTCCTGCAGAGTGTCAGTGTACTTGGGAGTGTCAGAGGTGCACCTAGGAACAGAGGTACCTGGGAGGCTTGAGGTGTACCTGGGAGTGGTGGGTACCTGGGAGGCTGGAGGTGCACCCAGAGGTTTGAGGTACCTGGGAGTGTCAGAGGCACTTGGGAGTGTCAGGAGGTGTACCTGGGAGTGCCAGAGGTGTACCTGGGAGTGTCTGAGGTACCTGAAGTGTCAGAGGTGTGCCTGGGAGGTCAGAGGTGCACTTGGGAGGTCGGTGCACCTTGGGAGGACTGTGGTGTAACTGGTGTGTCTGAGGTACCCTCAGTGTCTGAGGTACCTGGGAGTGTCAGAGGTATGCCTGGGAGAGCTGGGGAGGCACCTTGGGGTGTCAGAGGTGCACCTGGGAGTGACTGGAGGTGTACCTGGAGGTCTGAGGTGTACCTGGAGTGTCTGAGGTGTACCTGGGAGTGTCTGAGGTACCTTGCAGTGTCAGAGGTATACCTGGGTAATGAGACAAACTCACTCAGAAGAGAATTACATATATAGGTAGGGAAGAGAGGAGTAGAAATGTAAAGATAGGAAATTTGGTATGGCCTGATGTTATTTGTACAGCGTCACTACGCTTATCTTATCTCGTATGTCAATACACATATATCACTTAAAGGGACAACTTGTTAAACACCTCTTGATACAACTATTTATTACTTCACTCAATGACATGGACATATTAATATCACTATTATATCGGGGTACTAACACATTATGCTTTACGTTACTTGGACACTGACTCTCGGACACCTGAGTGAATACACTTCCTACAGTAGGTAACTCACCCTAGACGTTCTGACAAGACTCACGTACTCCTGACGTAGGCCCAGTGAATGCTGGCTGCTGCTTCCTACAGGGAGAGTCTGCTTTAGCTGACGATGTCGGGTCTGGTCGGAGGTCTCCTCCGACCTGGGGGAGGACGTGTGACTCTGCTTAGTGAACTGAGGACGACCCGAACGGAGAGAGATGACAAACCAGAATGAGAATGATGAATGAATGGAATTGTTGTTGGGAATATGGAATATTGAATGCCCGTGGACGGACCAGGGCCTTTTATATGGGTCGGGCCCATCCGTTTGACCCCACCAATTAACACTAAACTGGTTTGATCTGGATAATTGTGCGGTGTATCCTGGCCAGGTGTCTTGGCTAGGTGCGGTTGTAGGTCACCGGCTCTGTCATAGGGCCAGGTCAAGTCCCTAGGGTCGACCTGAGGTGTCAATCCCGAATGTGGTGGTGTACCACGAGGTCTGTGTGTACTTGCTGTTATATGCATATACCCTGGGCTGTAAGGTTTGGTCTGGACAATCATCATTACACTGGGAGTCAGCGGTGTACCTGGGAGTAGATGTATCAGGGAGTGATAGAGGAGTACCTGGAGGTCAGGAGGGTGTACCTGGGAGTGTGAGAAGTGTACTGGGAGGAGTGTCGGTGTATTTGGGGTGTGGTGGCCTGGGAGGTGATTTTGGGAGGTCGGAGGTGTGCCTGGGAGTGTAGAGGTACCTGGAGTGTCAGGAGGTGGCCTGGGAGTAGAGGTGACTTGGGAGTGTCAGGTGTACTTGAGAGTGTCAGTGTACTGGGAGTGTCGCTCCTGGGAGTGTCTGAGGTGGCTTCCGGGAGTGTCGGGGTGTCTTGGAGTTCAGAGTGTTGGGAGTGTTGTACCAGAATGATTGAGTATCCTGGGGGCCTGGGAGTGTGGAGGTGATGGGAGAGGTATCAGTTAGCACCTGGGAGTGTCGGAGGTACATGGGAGTGTCTGGAGGGTGTTACGGAGTGTCAGAGGTATCCTGGTTGTAATGAGGGTGTACCTGGGAGTGTCGTAGTGTACCTGGAGTGTCAGGCACTTTGGGTGGTCAGGGGTACCAGGAATGTGATTACCTGGGAGTATGAGAGGTACTGGGAGTGTTTGTGTGACTTGAGTGCGGGGTGTACCAGGGGAGTGTAAGTGGAGTGACCTGGGAGCAAGGCATGGGAGGTTTGAGGTGTCTGGAGTGTCAGAGGTTTTGAGAGGTGTATTCTGGGAGGTCAGGGGGTGTTCCTGAGTCTGGCTGATGTCGAGGTGTACTGGGAGTGTCTGAGGTGTACTTGGGAGTGTCTGTGAACCAGGGATTGAGATACTGGAGTGTGAGGTACTGGATGCATTTTGTGAGTGTCATGTGATCATGAATGTTCATGGATCTGGGAGTGCAGATGTGTATCTGGGACAGATGTACTGGGATTGTTGTCTGAGCAGAGGTGTTATCTGATGTCTGGAGGTGTATGTGAGTGTAAGAACCAAAAATCTGGCCGGAGGTGCACTGGGAGTGTCAGAGGTGTACTTGGGATTGTCTGAGGTGTACCTGGGAGTGTCTGAGGTGTACCTGGGAGTGTCGGAGGTGTACCTGGGAGTGACTGAGATGTACCTGGGAGTGTCTGGGGTACCTGGTGTCTGAGGTGTACCTGGCAGTGTCTGAGGTGTACCTGTCAGTGTCAGCGGTGGACCTGGGAGTGTTAGCGGTGTGCCCTGGGAGTGTTACATGTGTATCAGGGGAGTGACAGGAGGTTCTAGGAGTGTCAGAGGTTCCTGGGAGTGTGAGAAGTGTACCTGGAGTGTCTGCTGTGTACCTGGGAGTGAGCAGAGACCTGGGAGTGTCACGGGTGTGCCTGGGAGTGTCAGGACCTGGGGAGTGTCAGGGTGCACCTGGGAGGGGTACCTGGGAGTAAGAGTGTACCTGGGAGTGTCGGTGGTACTCCTGGAGTGTGTTCCGAGTGTCAGAGGTGCTTGGGAGTGTCAGAGGTAGCACCTTGAGTGTCTGAGGTACCTGGGAGTGTCTGAGGTGTACCTGGCTGTGTCACCAGTGCACCTCTGTCACCCCTGATACACCTCTAACACTCCCAGGCACACCCTGACACTCCCAGGTACACCTCTGACACTCCCAGGTACTCCACTGAAACCCGAGGCACACTTTCACACTCCCAGGCACACTGACTCTCCCAGGTACACCTCTGACACTCCCAAGCACACCCTTGACACTCCAGAGTAAACCCCTGACACTCCCAGGCACACCTCTGACGCTCCCAGGTACACCCCCACACCCCCAGGCACACCTCTGACACCCCAGGCACTGACTGACACTCCCTGGCACACCCCTGACACTCCCCCGGCACACTCTGACACTCCCCAGGCACACTTCTGACACCTGAGGCACACCACTGACACTTCTAGGCACCTCTGTCACTCCCTGATACACCTCTAACACTCCCAGGCACACCGCTGACACTCCTGTTACACCGCTGACACTGCCAGGTACACTTCAGATCCTCCCAGGTACTCCACTGACACTCCGTGGTACACCTCTGACACCCCAGGACACCCCAGACACTCCCAGGTACACTTCTCACACTCCTAGGTACACCCCTGACAGTTCTAGGTACTCCTCTGTCACTCACTGATACACCTTAAAACCCCAGGTACACTGACATTCCCAGTTACACCGCTGACACTGCCAGGTACACCTCAGACACTGCACACCTCAGACACCCCAGGCACAGCTCAGAACTCCAAGGCACCCTCTGACACTCCAAGTGCACCTTGACACTCCCACACACCTCTGACACTCCCCAGGCACACTTCTCACACTCGAGGTACACCACTGACACTTCTAGGCACTGTTACTCCCCTGATACACCTCCAACACTCCCCCCAGGCACCGCGACACTCCCAGGTACACCACACTCCCAGGCACACCTCCGACTCTCCCAGGTACACCTCTGACATCCCCAGGTACACCTTGACACTCCAGAGCACACCTCTGACACTCCCAGGTACACCTCTGACACTCCCAGGTACACCCCTGACACTCCCAAGTACACCTCTGACACTCCCAGGTACTCCACTGACATTCCGTGGTACACCTCTGACACTCCCAGGCACACTGCGACAGCCAGGTACACCTCCGACACCCCCAGGAACACCTGACCCCAGGCACACCCTCACCCCAGGTACACCTCCGACACCCCAGGCACACCCTGACACTCCCAGGCACACCCCACACTCCAGGGTACACCTCTGACACTCCCAGGCACACCTCTGACACGCCCAGGACACCTCTGATACTCCCAGGTATACCTCTGACACTCCCAGGTACACCTCTGACACTGCCAGGTAATCCACTGACATTCCTGGTACACTCTGACACTCCCAAGCACACGTCCGACACTCCCAGATACACCTCTGACACTCCCAGGTACAGCTCTGACACTCCCAGGTACACTCCACACTCCCAGGTACACCACTGACACCCCTATACACCCCGACACTCCCAGGTACACCTCTGACACTCCCAGGCACACTTCTCACACCTGAGGCACACCACTGACACTTCTAGGTACCTCTGTCACTCCCTGATACACCTCTTAACACTCCCAGCACACCGCTGACAATCCCAGTTACACCGCTGACACTGCCAGGTACACCTCAGACACTGCCAGGTACACCTCAGACACTCCCAGGTACAGCTCAGACACCCAAGGTGCACCTCTGACACCCCAGTGCACCTTGACACCCCAGGCACACCTCTGACACCCCAGGTACACCTCTGACACTCCCAGGTACTCCACTGACACCTGTGGCACACCCCTGACACTCGGTGCACATCTCTGACACCCCAGGTACACCCCAGACACTCCTAGGCACACTTCACACCTCGGTACACCTCTGACACTTCTAGGCACCATGTCACTCCCTGATACACCTTTAACACCCCCAGGCACACCGCTGACATTCCCAGGAACACCGCTGACACTGCCAGGTACACCTCAGACAGTCTCAGGTACAGTTCTCACACTCGCAGGTACACCTCCGACACTCCCAGGTACACCTCTGACACTCCTAGGTACACCTCTGACACTCCCAGGCACACCCCTGACACCCCAGGCACAGCTCTGACACTCCCAGGTACTCCACTGACATTCCGTGGCACACCCTCTGACACTCCCAGGTACACCTTGACACTGCAGGGTACACTCTGACACTCCCAGCACCTCTGACACCCCAGGCACACCTCTGACACTCCCAGGCATACCTCTGACACTCCCCACACCTCTGACACTGCCAGGTACTCCACTGACATTCCTGGTACACCTTTGACACTTCCAGGTACACGTCCGGCACTCCCAGATACGCCTCTGACACTCCTGGGTACAGCTCTGACACTCCCAGGCACACCTCTGACACTTCCAGGTACTCCACTGACACTCCCCTGGCACACCCTGAAACACCCAGGTACATCCTCTGACACTCCCAGGCACCCCAGACACTCCCAGGCACACTTCTCACACCTCCTAGGCACACCTCTGACACTTCTCAGTTACTCCTCGTCACTCCCTGATACACCTCTAACACCCCCAGGCACACCGACACTCCCCAGGTACACTGCTGACACTGCCAGGTACACCTCAGACACCCCAGGCACACCTCAGATACTCCAAGGTGCACCTCTGACACCCCTAGTGCACATCTGACACTCCCAGGCACACTCTGACACTCCCAGTACACCTCTGACACTCCCCAGGCACTCCACTGACACCCCAGTACACTTCTCACACCCCAGGCACACCGACCTCCAGGCACACCTCTGACACCCCAGGCACACCTTGACACTCCAGAGTACACCTCTGACACTCCCAGGCACACCTCTGACGCTCCCAGGCACACCCAGACACTCCTAGGCACACCCCACACTCTCAGGCACACCTCTCACACTCCCAGGTTCTCCTGTGACACCCCTGGCATTTCTCTGACACCCCAGGTACACCTCAGACACTCCAGGCACACCTCAGACACTCCCCAGGCACACCTCTGACATTCCCAGGCACACCGCTGACACTCCCAGGTACACCGCTGACACTGCCAGGTACACCCTGATACTCCATCTACACCTCCGACACTCCAGGCACACCTCTGACACCCAGGTACTCCACTGACACTTCCTGGCACACCCCTGACACTCCCAGGCACACCTCTGACACTCCCAGGCACACCTGACACTCCTAGGTACTCCACTGACACTCCCTGGTACACCCCTCAATTCCCATACACCTCGACACTCCCAGGCACACTTCACACCTGAGGCACACCCCACTGACACTTAGGTACTCCTCTGTCACTCCCTGATACACCTCTAACACTCCCAGGCACACCGCTGACACTCCCAGTTACACCGCTGACTCTGCCAGGTACACCTCAGAACTCGCACTCCACTGACACCTGTGGCACACCCTGACACTCCCAGGCACACTTCACACTCCTAGGTACGCCACTGACACTTCTAGGTACCTCTGTCACTCCTGATACACCTTTAACGTCCCAGGTACACTGCTGACATTCCCAGGTACACCGCTGACACTGCCAGGCACACCTCAGACAGTCTCAGGCACAGCACTCCACTCGCAGGCACACCTCCGACACCCCAGGCACACCTCTGACACCCCAGGCACACCTCTGACACCCCAGGCACACCTCTGACACTCCCAGGCACACCTCTGACACTCCCAGGCACTCCACTGACATCCTGTGTACACCTCTGACACTCCCAGGCACACCGCTGAAACTGCCAGGCACACCTTCGACACCCCAGAACACCTCCGACACTCCCAGGCACACCTCTCACACTCCCAGGCACACTTCCGACATTCCCAGGTACACCTCTGACACCCCAGGTACACCTCTGACACTGCAGGGTACACCTCTGACACCCCAGGTACACCTCTGACACTCCCAGGTACACCTCTGACACCCCAGATACGCCCCTGACACTCCCCAGGCACAGCCTGACACCCTAGGCACACCTCTGACACTCCCAGGTACTCCACTGACACTCCCTGGCACACCCCTGACACACCCAGGCACTCCACTGACACCTGCACACCCTGGACACTCCCAGGCACACTCTGACACCCCAGGCACACCTCTGACACCCCAGGCACACCTCTGACACCCCAGGCACACCTCTGACACTCCAGGCACACCTCTGACACTCCCCAGGTACACCTCAGACACCCCAGGTACACTTCTCACACCCCAGGCACACCTCTGACACTTCTAGGTACCTCTATCACCCCCGATACACCTCTAACACTCCCAGGCACACCGCCACCCCAGGCACACCTCGCGACACTGCCAGGCACACCTCAGATACTCCAAGGTGCACCTCTGACACCCCCAAGTGCACCTCTGACACTCCCCAGGCACACCTCTGACACTCCCCAGGCACACCTCTGACACTCCCAGGTACTCCACTGACACCCAGGCACACTTCTCACACCCCAGGCACACCTCCGACTCCTCCCAGGTACACCCTGACACCCCAGGTACACCCCCAGACACCCTAGGCACACCTCCCACACTCTCAGGTACACCTCTCACACTACCAGGTTCCCCTGTGACACTCCCCTGGCATTTCTCTGACACCCCAGGCACACCTCAGACACTCACAGGTACACCTCAGACACTCCCAGGCACACCCCTGACATTTCCTGGCACACTCTGACACTCCCCAGGTACACACCGCTGACACTGCCAGGCACACCCTGACACCCACATATACACCTCCGACACTCCCATGCACACCTCTGACACTCCCAGGTACCCACTGACACCCTTGCACACCCTTGACACCCCAGTACACCTCTCTGACACTCCCAGGTACACCTCTGACACCCCAGGTACACCTCAGACACTCCCAGGCACACCTCTGACACCCCAGGTACACCCCAGACACTCCCAGGCACACCTCTCACACCCTAGTTACACCACTGACACTTCTAGGCACTCCCTCTGTCACTCCCTGATACACCTCTAACACTCCCAGGTACACCGCTGACACCCCAGCACCCGCTGACACTGCCAGGTACACCTCAGACACTGCCAGGCACACCTCATTCACTGCCAGGCACACCCCAGACACTCCCAGGTACCCACTGACATTCCGTGGCACACCCTCTGACACTCCCAGGCACACCGCTGAAACTGCCAGGTACACTTCTCTCACACTCGGGAACACCTCCGACACCCCAGGTACACTCTCACACCCCAGGCCCTCCGACATTCCCAGGTACACCTCTGACACTCCCAGGCACACCTCTGACACTCCCAGGCATACCTCTCTGACACTCCCAGGTACACCTCTGACACTGCCAGGTACTCCACTGACATTCCCTGGCACACCTCTGACACCTGCACACGTCCGACACTCCCAACACACCTCTGACACCCCAGGTACAGCTCTGACACTCCCAGGCACACCTCTGACACCCCAGGTACTCCAGGACACTCCTGGCACACCCCTGACACTCCCAGGCACACCTCGACACTCCCAGGCACACCCCAGACACCCTAGTACACCCCTCTCACACCTCAGGCACACTCACACTTCCGGGTCTCTCCTGTGACACTCCCCTGTATTTCTCTGACACCCCAGGTACACCCCAGACACCCCAGGCACACCTCAGACACTCCCCAGGCACACCTCTGACATTCCCAGGCACACCTCTGACACTCCCAGGGACACCGCTGACACTGCCAGGTACACCTCTGAAACCCATGTACACCTCCGACACTCCCCAGGCACTCACTGACACACCCAGGTACACCCCTGACACTCCCCAGGCACATCCCCAGACACCCTAGGCACACCTCCTCACACTCCCAGGCACACCTCTCACACCCCAGGTTCTCCTGTGACACCCCTGGTATTTCTCTGACACCTGAGGCAATCAGACACCCCCTGTGCACACCTCAGACACTCCCAGGTACACCTCTGACACTGCCAGGTACTCCACTGACATTCCCTGGTACACCTCTTACACTCCCAGGTACACGTCCGACACTCCCAGATACACCTCTGACACTCCCAGGTACAGCTCTGACACTCCGAGGTACACTTCTGACACTCCCAGTTACTCCACTGACACTCACTGGTACACCCCTGACACTCCCAGGTACACCTCTGACACTCCCAGGTACACTTCTCACACTCCGAGGTACACCACTGACACTTCTAGGTACTCCTCTGTCACTCCCTGATACACCTCTAACACTCCCAGGTACACCGCTGACACTCCCAGTTACACCGCTGACACTGCCAGGTACACCTCAGACACAGCCAGGTACACCTCAGACACTCCCAGGTACAGCTCAGACACTCCAAGGTGCACCTCTGACACTCCCAAGTGCACCTTTGACACTCCCAGGCACACCTCTGACACTCCCAGGTACACTTCTGACACTCCCAGGTACTCCACTGACACTCCGTGGTACACCCCTGACACTCCTAGATACATCTCTGACACTCCCAGGTACACCCCAGAAACTCCCAGGTACACTTCTCACACTCCTAGGTACACCTCTGACACTTCTAGGTACTCCTCTGTCACTCCCTGATACACCTTTAACACTCCCAGGTACACCGCTGACATTCCTAGGTACACCGCTGACACTGCTAGGTACACCTCAGACAGTCTCAGGTACAGTTCTCACACTCGCAGGTACACCTCTGACACTCACAGGTACACCTCTGACACTCCTAGGTATTCCTCTGACACTCCCTGGTACACCTCTGACACTCCCAGGTACACACCTCTGACACTCCCCAGGTACTCCACTGACATTCCGTGGTACACCTTGACATTCCCAGGTACACTGCTGAAACTGCCAGTACACCTTCGAATTTGTGAACACCTCTCGATGCACTCCCAGGTACACTTCTCACACTCCCAGGTACACCTCCGACATTCCTGGTGCCACCCCTTCTGACACTGCAGGGTATACCTCTGACACTCCCAGGTACACCTCTGACACTGCAGGGTACACCTCTGACACTCCCAGGTACACCTCTGACACTCCCAGGTACACCTCTGACACTCCCAGGTATACCTCTGACACTCCCAGGTACACCGCTGACATTCCCTGCACTTCTTGACACTCAGTACACGTCCGACACTCCCAGCTACGCCTCTGACACTCCCTGCTGCAGCCTGACACTCCCAGGCACACCTCTGACACTCCAGGCACTCCACTGACACTTCCTGGGTACACCCCTCACACCCAGCAGGCACATCTCTGAGACACCCAGGCACACCCCAGACCTCCCAGGCACACTTCCTCACACTCCTAGTACACCCCACACTTCTCAGGCACCTCTCTGACACCCCTGATACCCCTAACACTCCCAGGCACACCTTGACACTCCAGGCACTCCTGACACTCCCAGGCACACCCTCTGACATCCCAGACACCCCTGACACTCCCAGGCACACCTCTGACACCCTGCACACCACTGACACTCCATGGCACACCCTGACACTCCCAGGCACACCTCTGACACTCCCAGGTACACCCGACACTCCCAGGACACATCCGACACTCCCCAGGCACACCCCCACACTCCTGGCCACCTGACACTCCCAGGTACACCTCCTGACACTCCCCAGGTACACCTCTGACACTCCAGGCACACCTCTGACACCCCAGGTACACCTCCTGACACTCCCAGGCACACTTGACACTCCCAGGCACACCTCTGACACCCCAGCACACCCTCTGACACTGCCAGGTACTCCACTGACATTCCTGCACACCTCTGACACCCCAGGCACACGTCCGACACCCCAGATACACACCTCTGACACTCCCAGGTACACCTCTGACACCCCAGGCACACTTCACACCCCAGGCACTCCACTGACACTCCCTGGTACACCCCTGACACCCCAGGCACACCTCTGACACTCCCAGGCACACTTCTCACACCTGAGGTACACCACTGACACTTCTAGGTACTCCTCTGTCACCCCTGATACACCCCAACACCCCAGGCACACCGCTGACACTCCCAGTTACACCGCTGACACTGCCAGGCACACCCAGACACTGCCAGGCACACCCCAGACACTCCCAGGTACAGCTCAGACACCCACAGCACCTCTGACACCCAGTGCACCTTGACACTCCCAGGCACACCTGACACCACACTCGACACCCAAGGCACCTCTGACTCCCAAGTGCACCTTGACACTCCCAGGCACACCCTCTGACACTCCCAGGCACACCTCTGACACCCCAGGTACTCCACTGACACTCCGTGGCACACCCTGACACCCCCAGGCACATCTCTGACACTCCAGGCACACCCCACACCCCCAGGTACACTTCTCACACCCCAGGTACACCCCTGACACTTCTAGGTACTCCTCTGTCACCCCTGATACACCTTTAACACCCCAGGCACACCGCTGACATTCCCAGGCACACCGCTGACACTGCCAGGCACACCCCAGACAGTCTCCAGGCACAGTTCTCACACTCGCAGGCACACCCTCCGACACTCCCAGGCACACCTCTGACACTTAGGTACACCCTCTGACACTCCCAGGCACACTCTGACACTCCCAGGCACACCTCTGACACTCGGTACTCCACTGACATTCCAGTACACCCTGACACTCCCAGGCACACCTCTGACACTGCAGGTACACACCCTGACACCCAGGCACCCCACACCCCAGGCACACCTCTGACACTCCCCAGGCATACCTCTGACACCCAGGCACACCGACACTGCCAGGCACTCCACTGACATTCCTGTACACCTTTGACACTCCCAGGCACACGTCCGGCACTCCCAGATACACCTCTGACACTCCTGGGTACAGCCTGACACTCCCAGGCACACCCTGACACTCCAGGTACTCCACTGACACTCCTGGTACACCCCTGACACACCCAGGTACATCTCTGACACTCCCAGGCACACCCCAGACACTCAGGCACACTTCTCACACCCCAGGCACACCTCTGACACTCCAGGCACTCTGTCACCCCTGATACACCCCCACACCCCAGGCACACTGCTGACACCCCACACTGCTGACACTGCCAGGCACACCCCAGACACTGCCAGGCACACCCCAGACACCGCCAGGCACACCAGACACTGCCAGGCACACCCCAGACACCCCAGGCACACCTCCACACTCCCCAGGCACACCTCTGACACCCCAGGCACACCCTGACACCCCAGGCACACCTCTGACACTCCCAGGCCACCTCCGCACACTCCAGATACACTCTGACACTCCCAGGTACACCTCGACACTCAGGCACACCTCTGACACTCCCAGGTACACCTCTGACACTCCCCTGGCACACCCCTGACACACCCAGGCACACCTCTGACACTCCCAGGCACACCCCAGACACTCCCAGGTACACTCCTCACACTCCCTGGGCACACCTCTGACACTCCAGGCACTCCTCTGACACTCCCTGATACACCCTGACACCCCAGGCACACCTCTGACACTCCCAGGCACACCTCTGACACCCCCAGGTACCCACTGACACTCCCTGCACACCCTTGACACTCCCAGGCACACCCCTGACACTCCCAGGTACACTTCACACCTGAGGCACACCCACTGACACTTATAGGTACTCTGTCACTCCCTGATACACCTCTGACACTCCCCAGGCACGCTGACACTCCCAGGTACACCGCTGACACTGCCAGTACACCTCTGACACCCCGGGTACTCCACTGACACCCGTGGTACACCCCTGACACTCCCAGGCACATCTCTGACACTCCCGGTACACCCCAGACACTCCCAGGCACACTTCTCACACTCAGTACACCTCTGACACTTCTAGGTACTCCTCTGTCACCCCTGATACACCTTAACACCCCAGGCCACCGCTGACATTCCCAGGCACACCGCTGACACCCAGGCACACCTCAGACAGTCCCAGGTACAGTTTCACACTCGCAGGCACACCTGACACTCGGTACACCTCTGACACTCCTAGGACACACCTCTGACACTCCCAGGCACACCTCTGACACTCCCAGGCACACCTCTGACACCCCAGGTACTCCACTGACATTCCGTGGTACACCCTGACATCCCAGGCACACCGCTGAAACTGCCAGGCACACCTCGACACTCCCAGGAACACCTCCGACACTCCCAGGCACACTTCTCACACCCCAGGCACACCTCCACATTCCCAGGCATACCCCTGACACTCCCAGGCACACCTGACACTGCAGGGCACACCTCTGACACTCCCAGGCACACCTCTGACACTCCCAGGCACACCTCTGACACCCCAGATACGCCCTGACACTCCCAGGTACAGCCTGACACCCCTAGGCACACCCTCTGACACCCCAGGCACTCCACTGACACCCTGGCACACCCCTGACACACCCAGGCACATCTCTGACACCCCAGGCACACCCCAGACACCCCCAGGCACACTTCACACTCCTAGGCACACCTCTGACACTTCTAGGTACTCCTCTGTCACTCCCCTGATACACCTCTAACACTCCCAGGCACACCGCTGACACTCCCAGGCACACCGCTGACACTGCCAGGCACACCTCTGACACTGCCAGGCACACCCTGACACTGCCAGGCACACCCCAGACACTCAGGCACACCTCAGACACTCCAAGGTGCACCTCTGACACTCCCCAGGTGCACCTCTGACACTCCCAGGCACACCTCTGACACTCCCCAGGCACACCTCTGACACTCCCAGGCACCACCGACCCCAGGCACACTTTCACACTCAGGCACACCTCCGACACTCCCAGGCACACCTCTGACACCCAGGCACACCTCTGACACCCAGGCACACCTCTGACACTCCCAGGCACACCAGACACCCCAGGCACACCTCTCACACTTCAGGCACACCTCCTCACACTCCCCAGTTCTCCTGTGACACTCCCTGGTATTCTCTCTGACACCCCAGGCACACCTCAGACACTCCCAGGCACACCCCAGACACCCCAGGCACACCTCTGACACTTCCAGGCACACCTCTGACACTCCCAGGCACACCGCTGACACCCCAGGTACACCTCTGACACTCCATATACACCTGACACTCCCCAGGCACACCTCTGACACCCCAGGCACTCCACTGACACTCCCCTGCACACCCTGACACCCCAGGCACACCCTCTGACACCCCAGGCACACCTCTGACACTGGTGTACACCCCAGACACCCCAGGCACACCCCTGACACCCCAGGCACACCCCAGACACTCCCAGGTACACTTCTCACACTCCCAGGCACACCACTGACACTCCAGGCACCTCTCTGTCACCCCTGATACACCTCCACCCCAGGCACCCGCTGACACCCCCAGGCACACCGCTGACACTGCCAGGCACACCCCAGACACTGCCAGGTACACCCCATCCAATCCCAGGCACACCTCTCGACACCCCAGGCACTCCACTGACATTCCCTGGTACACCTCTGACACTCCCAGGTACACGCTGACACTCCCAGGCACACCTCCGACAACTCCCCAGAACACCTCCGACACTCCCAGGTACACTTTCACACTCCAGGACACCTGGACACTCCCAGGTACACCTCTGACACTCCCAGGTACACCTCCGACATCTCAGGCACACCTCTGACACTCCCAGGCACACCCTGACACTCCCAGGTACACCTCTGACACTCCCAGGCACCTCCTGACACTCCCCAGGTACCCACTGACATTCCGTGGCACACCTCTGACACTCCCCAGGCACACCGCTGACACTGCCAGGCACACCTCGACACTCCCAGGAACACTCTGGACACTCCCAGACACTTCTCACACTCCCAGGCACACCCCTGACACTCCCAGGCACACCTCTGACACTCCCAGGCACACCCCTGACACTGCAGGGCACACCCCACACCCCAGGCACACCTCTGACACTCAGGCACACTCCGGCACCCCAGGTACACCTCTGACACTCCTGGCACACCTCTGACACCCCTAGGCATACCTCTGACACTCCAGGTACTCCACTGACACTCCCTGTACACCCCTGACACTCCCAGGCACCTCCTGACACTCCCAGGCACACCCCAGACACTCCCAGGCACACTTCTCAACACCCCAGGCACACCTCTGACACTTCTAGGCACCTCTGTCACTCCCTGACACACCCCTAACACTCCCCAGGCACACCCTGCTGACACTCCCCAGGCACACCGCTGACACTTGCAGGTACACCTCTGACACTCCCAGGCACACCCCCAGACACTGCCAGGCACACCCCAGACACTCCCAGGCACACCTCAGACACTCCAAGGTACACCTCTGACACTCCCCAGGTACACCTCTGACACTCCCAGGCACACCTCTCGACACTCCCAGGTACACCTTGACACCCCAGGCACACCACTGACACCCCAGGCACACCCCCACACTCCCAGGCACACCTCCACCTCCCAGGCACACCCCTGACACCCCCAGGCACACCCCTGACACTCCCCAGGCACACCCCTGACACTCTCAGGCACACTTCACACTCGCAGCACCTCCGACACTCCCAGGCACACCTCTGACACTCCCAGGCACACCCCAGACACCCCAGGCACACCTCTGACACCCCAGGCACACCCTGACACCCCAGGCACACCCTGACACTCCCAGGCACACCCTGACACTCCCAGGCACACCTCTGACACCCATATACACCTCCACACCCCCAGGCACACCTCTGACACTCCCAGGTACACCTCTGACACTCCCTGGTACACCCCTGACACCCCAGGCACACCCTGACACTCCCGTACACTTCTGACACTCCCCAGGTACTCCACTGACACTCCCTGGTACACCCCTCACCCCAGGCACACCTCTGACACTCCCAGGCACACCT
>NW_024719686.1:0-54474 GCF_018991925.1 Homarus americanus | reverse complement strand
GCACCAGTTATAGACTCCCCGCACCTGTCCAGGGGGAGTTAGTACCAGGGCGTACCCAGGATTCTGGTATGGGGGTTTCCCAGATTGACCCGAATGTAAGCCATACAGGACGAGCGCAGCGAAACCAAGCAGCCACAACTAGGGGTTCGTCTGAAGTGTCTTTGATCTGCCGCCATCTCTCCCTTACCTGTCATATTTAATCTTAATACGGTCAAACACAAGCGGCTTGATTATAAGACATACTTGTGTGTGGAATTTTGGGTCATGTTATATCAGTCTGAGCCCTATTTCCAGCTGTAGACAACACATTGCCAGTGTTATTCCCGTGCGTGTATAGTGTGTTTGCGTTGTTTCTAAACTACGATGAAATTCGCAATTTTATGAGCCCAACTGGCGTACAGTCAAAGCCACCAAGCCCTACCAGAGACATCGCCAAGGAGACTCTGGGTACAACATCATCCACCAACACTGAATCCAGTACAACTGCTAGCATCCCAGTGAAACGTAAGCTACAGTGTGACGATGTAAATGTCACTTCTGCATCGAAATGCCCACGACATAAGTACAAATATCTATTAATTATGCGTAAGTCAGACAGGAATGGAAATAATTTTCATAAATGATGTATGATATAGTTCACCGTACCGACTATTTATATTTTTTTTTTGCTTCCCTAAATCATCAATTACTGTGTTGAATATTGAGAAACATTTAGAATCCCAAAACTCTAGTCCTGCTTATATCTCTACATCATATAAATGTCACGAATGTACATTTTTGTAATACAAATTTAAAATCTAATATTCTTAATATTAAACACATTAAATGAGGTTTAATAATTTAATAATAAGTTGTTAGCAATAATTTGGGAATCCCTAATTATTGCTGACAACTTATTATTAATCATCATTTTTACTGTACTGTGTTGAATATTAGATGTTAAACAAAGTATTTCAAATAATGGATATTCGTGACATTTATAGGATGTAGAAATAGTCGGGGAAACACAAAATATACGAATACCCGGTACGATGAACTACAGCGAAATCCAAGGAAAATGGAACTTGTTGATATTATTGCAGATGATCATGAATAACTGCAATGAAGTGATTGCTTAAACAATGCAAAATAAAATGTTAATGAACTCAAAATGTGGTAGTGATAGCACATAGATAAGTTACTCTTGATGTGTAATAAAAATAAAACATGATTTATGCGTTGAACTTGCCTTGTACTTTTTCCTTTTCAAATGTCTGTTATGACATTGAATGTTTACTCTCACTCTAAATTACCCCTTGATTATCTTTTCAAATAACCTAATAACTGTCTGCTTTAAATTCTTTCTTTCGGGCTTTCTTGCATAAGGGTTCATGTAATGATAAGATAAACTGAAGGAACTCAATAATTATGCAGAAATTTTCTGTAGACAAGTTGTCATTGTCATCGAACCAATCGGAGGATTCTATGTAAGATTTGAGGTCTATCTTAGAGTTTCCGGCAAAAATCTGGGCATCTTGCTCGTCATTTGCGAACAGAATGTCACGTGTATGCTCTGCCATCTTGAAAATCCAAGTAAGCGGACCTCCTTTGATACCTTTCTCAAAAAAGAAGATGAAGTGTTTCCTAAACGTTGGATAATTATCAGTTTCTTCATCGATGGCTGAAACAAAGATAACTCTAGCTGCGCGACTATCGGATGTATGAGATTTTATCTAGAGTACATCGTTAGTGACATTATTATTTCTCATTACATCTTTGCACTTACGTTAAATTGCTGAAGTAGTATGATCTGGATCCTCTGCAGTAAACTCTTGTACCTTAATGTTGGTTGAAAGTATCTTTACAGTTTGACAGACCGATGGAGTCTGTGGGTTAGTAGAACCACCTGAAGCCATTTGTGTTGTGTTAGTTAAAGCACTAGCCTTATTAACAGGTGAAGGTAATGGGTAAATGTTACCTGACCTTAATTGTCTACTGTGTTTGTAGTGCATATACTCCCCTACAACTGCCACCGTTAGCCGCTGATCAGCGATCAGCGACGAGTTTCTCTGACAAACCTAGCTGTCTGGATAGCCTTGAATTGGTCCGGCCAACAACGACGCTTACTTTCCGGTGGACTCGTATATAAGCCCACAGTCTCGCTACAAGTCATCAATGCTTCGTGGACAGCACAAAGACTCCCACCGGAATGGAAGAAGGCAGATATACAGCCCATTCCGAAGCCCAGAGAACCAGACAAACCGAGGCCCATCTCCCTTCTTAGCTGCATAGCGAAGACGGGAGAAAGAATGGCTCTCAACCAACTCAAGTGGAAAGTAGGCAGCCCACACCCTCACATCTTTGCTTACACCGAGAACACCGGCACAGGCAACAACATCGCCGAGATACTCAGCACAGTGGACAACAAACCAGCTCTGGTGGTCTTCCTCGACCTGGAGAAAGCCTTCGAACTAGCAAATCCTTTGGCCATTACAACTACGCTCGCTAAAAAAGGCGTCCAAGGAAGGTTGCTGGGGTGGATCCAGAACTACCTCACACAGAGAGAAGCACGAGTACGCTTTCAGGGAGCAACCTCAAGCTACAGGGTCCACGAAAACGGAACCCCACAAGGAGGCATCCTCAGTCCAATGCTGTTCAATGTCCTGATGGAAAATCTAGTCAAACTTCCCTTCAGACAAACAGCCAAGCTCCTATGCTATGCAGACGACTTACAGCTTATAGTAAGAGGATCGAACAGACTAGCCAACACGCAACACGCACTCCAACTTATAGAAGAGGAGTGCAACAGACTTGGACTCAAGATAAATCCAGCCAAGTCGAAAGCGATGGCCATCTGCACAGACACACCAGACAAGATGCTCTCCATACAAAACACGCCGGTAGTCTGGACCAACACCCACCAGTGTCTTGGAATCTGGTTTGACCAGAAACTCACCTTCAAACCGCAACTCGAGTATCTCAGGCACAGGACGAAGAGCAGACACAATATAATGAGGTCGCTCACCAGCAAATCCGCAGGAGCAAACCTTCATGTGCTCAAAGCCTACTACACAGCCGCCATCAGATCGCTGGTAGATTACAGTGCTCCAGCACTCATTGGACTGAGAGAAGACCAAATAGCTAAGCTAGAAGTCATTCAAAACAATGCTCTCAGGACCATGCTCGGAGCACCCATGTGGACCAGAATTTGCAATCTGCAAATGGAAACCGAACAACCACCCCTGGCAGTACGAGTCAAGCAGGTGACAGCCGGTCTCCTCGCCAAAATCTGTAGATCAGACAAGCCCACAGTTGCCAAGATTCGAATCAGTGCCTCCCTCCACCTCGACCACAGAGTGCGAGGGGCCACCTGGTCGCACGAGGCAAGCGAGATCATCCGACACCTGCAAGCAGAAACACTCGTCAAGAACAACCAAGACACACGAGACAATGGTTACGCTGTTCCTCCACCATTGAGCCCTCCACCAGCCACACTCAAATTTACCGACCTAGGCGATAGTAAAGCCAACCTCCAGAAGGAGGACCTCAAAAAAATAACTCTCAAAGCCATAGCCACCGAGACACCGGCTGATGCAGCATCATACTTCACAGACGGCTCGGTGGACCCAAAACATCATAGATCCGGAGCGGCCTTCTACACCCAAGGTCAGACCCTCCAATGGAGACTTTCCAACGACTGCTCCACCCTACAAACAGAACTGGTAGCAATCTCAAAGGCCCTACAACACGCTGCAACCCAACACAACAAGTCCGTCATAATTCACACGGACTCGAAATCGGCCATGCAGGCGCTGCAACACAGTCAACCAAGAGACAACGTCCACATCATCACCTCGATCCTCGCACAGCTACAGGAATTCCAAAGCCAAAACCGACCAGTCGTCTTACACTGGATTCCCAGTCATGTAGGGATCGGAAGAAACGACGTGGCAGACGAAGCAGCCAAGGCAGCTACACGTTCTAGTAGCGTACACATCCAAGTTCCAACAAGTGTGCAACAGATCAAGAATCACCTCAGAAAGACTACCAAGCTCCACATCAAAAAGAGCTTCCTTCATGCACTCAACGCTGGTTCCCAATCAGCCAAATGGTACCTGGCAGCCACAAAAGGGGAACCACCTTTCGCTGACAAGAAAACTCCAAGACAAACCCAAGTCAGCCTTCATCGACTACGACTAGGGTACAAGTGCTCCTGGCAGATGATCGGAAATGACGTCATGGAATGCACCGACTGTCAGGAGCCAGCAGCCAACCCACTTGAACACTATCTCCTCGATTGCGAGGTCACACAAAGCCTCCGAAACAGAACTCAAATCTCCCAAGAAACACACACAACACCAGCGGCCACTCTAACCCGAAAGGCCCATACAGACCACATTCACCACCTACTCCGGGTCATCACACGATACCTACCACCCAGATAGCTTATCAAGCATCCTCTCCCAGCAAGTGCGGACCCCAGTTCGGGGGGCGCGCCACTCCGAAGCTGACCACGTCCAAGAGTGGGGGCTGGTGGTAAGCGTCCACTGATCGGGGGTCCGCTCACACTTGCAACCTGCAATATCCCTCCAATCTGCAGGTGGGACCACCTCCAATCCCAATCCGGTCTGGCTGCTCCTGGAGCTCCAGCCGGAACCACCAAACGGGCCGCCTATAGGCAAAGGCCCGTGTCGGACTACGGTCCGACAATCTCAACAACAACAACAACTGTGAAGAGAATTCTACACTACGCTCTCAAACATAAAAGACCTCCTCTCAACAAGCTCCTCACCACACAGCAACTCCCTAGCACTGCTGTATATAATATATATATATAGAAAACCATAGTTGAGTTTTCCTTCTCACCTCCAACCTAGTAGTGCAATCCATCACGTTAACCCCCCACAATGGTGACCCCAGAGTAATGCACTCACACACAGGGATAGAAGCGAAAGGGGATCATAACAGGTGAGATCTGCTGGGCTGCAGTCCATGTCTTCTTTGTGTGATGCGTTTTTGCCAAGGAGCACTAAGGGTAGACCATCCATCCAGCTGTACGGGTCGTGCTGTGCCTTGATGGCATAGTACTTCAGCTGACGATGAAACCTCTCTACCATGCCGTTGGATTGAGGGTGGTAGGCAGTAGTGCGGTGCCTGGAAGTGCCGAGGAACTGTAGGAGACTATGCCAGAGTTGTGACTGAAACTGGGCTCCTCGGTCAGTGATGACAGTCGTGGGAGGACCGAAACGGGAGACCCAACCAAACAGGAAGGTACGGATGGCTGACTCTGCTGTAGCATTAGGCATGGGAATGGCTTCTGTCCACCTGGTGAAACGGTCAATGCAGGTGAAGATGTAGGTGTTGCCGCAGGATGCTGGAAAAGGTCACATGATGTCGAGGTGCACAACCTGGAAGTATCCTTTGGGTACAAGAAAGGTTTCTAAGGGAGCCCGTGTGTGTCGATGTATCTTAGAGGACTGGCAGGCCAGGCACTGGGCAGCCTATTTCCGAGTATCAGCCTTGATGCCGGGCCAGACGACACATTGCTTAAGAAGGTGCTGGGAGGCCCGTACACCTGGGTGGCTGAGACCATGGATGCGGACGAAGATGGCGCAGCAGTGGATGTGAGGCACAAACGGTCTAGGCTGCCCACAGGACATGTCGCACCACAACTTGATGTTCGTGCCGGGAACGGGGAGTTCTTGGAGGGTGAGACCCGAGGGAGATGTCATGTATGCTGTAAGGTCTTCGTCGTTCTCTTGAGCTACGGTGAGCTGTCTGTAATCCATGGGTGGAGATGAGGGAAGAATGCTGGATATACAACGAGAGAGGGTGTCGGCAGTCTTGTTGTGGATGCCCTTGATGTGTTAGATGTCGCTGGTGAACTCCGAGATGTAAGCCAAGTGGCGAAGAACACGAAGTGTATGTGTCTGGGAGGCTGAAGCGAAGGCGTGGACGAGGGGCTTGTGATCAGTGAAGATGGTGAACTGACGGGCCTCGAGGAAGTGCTGGAAATGCTTGACAGCAAGATATATGGCCAGGAGCTCTCGATCGAAGGCGCTGTACTTGAGTTGAGGCGGTTGAGCTGCAGTAGAAGAAGTTTTTGTTGTGAGAGTGGTCCGGGCGTTGGGGGCAGGGTGAGTCAGCAGGGTAAGGCGAGTGATGTGCTGCTTGATAGTGGTGAATGCTGTAAAAGCCTCTTGAGTCCATATGAGAAGCTTGTGAGACATCTTGGGGAGTCCCTTGAGAAGATCGTGGAGAGGAGCGAAGATGTTAGCAGCCTGTGTAATGAAGCGGTGGTAGTAGTTGACTAAACCCAGGAATTCTCGGAGCTTCTTCGCTGTTTCAGGTTTGGGGAACTCCTTGATAGCAGTTACCTTCTGTGGTAGGGGTTGGATGCCGCTCGACGAGACTCTGTGACCAAGGAAGTCGATGGAGGAGGCTCCGAAGACGCACTTGGAGGGATGAACTTTCATGTTGTTTTTCTGCAGGTGTTGGAGAAGGAGCTGTAGGTGGTGATGATGTCGGCAGGTGTCATGGAGTGCTGCATATCACCGATCGCATCTCGGCAGGAAGTAAACTCGTTGAAGCACAGGGCATTGGTCAGCATCATCCCTCCTCACCATAAGACACATCAAGCAACCCTCTTATGACCTCTTCGCTGCCAATTGTACCCCCATCGCCTCTACGGCGCACACATCCTCTTCTTAGACCTTGGTCTTCCAAGACTCTGGCTGGTCCTTCGTGGTGGCAGATATCTCTCAATCCATCCTTGGCTTCGACTTCCTCACTTTCCACAAGCTCGGCGTCAACCCAAGCCACCTCTGCCTCATCCATGAGCCTACAGCACACACGATCCGGGGTACATGTGCCGCAGTCGCCGACACTATCACCTGCCTCTCGCCGTCCAACGAGTTCTCCTCCCTGCTCAAGGAGTTCAAGGAACTTTTCTCACCCCGAGTCTCTCCACCACCACCTACGACGGGAATCTTCCACCACATCGAGACTACAGAACCCCCAGTCTTCTCAAGCCCTCGCCGCCTTCGCCCTGAGCTCCTGAACGCAGCCAAGGTGGAATTCAGCAGACTCCTGCAAGACGGTATCATTCGACCTTCAAAGAGAACCTGGGCATTGCCTCTTCACATGGTTCCAAAGCCATCATCCAACGACTGGAGGATATGTGGTGACTACAGAGCCCTGAACCTCTTCACCAAACCTGACAGGTACCCTATCCCGCATGTCCAGGACTTCCACCACAAACTCCATGGCAAGACCATCTTCTCGAAGATCGACTTGGAGAGTGCCTTCCATCAGATTCCAGTGGCACCTGCAGATATCCAGAAGACTGCCCTCACCACTCTGTTCGGTCTCTTCGAGTATGCCTACATGAGTTTTGGACTACGCAATGCAGCTCAGACCTTCCAGAGGCACATGGACCACATGCTTCACGACCTCGACTTTGTCATTGTCTACATAGACGACATTCTCGTCGCATCTATGAATACAACCCTGCCGACAAGTTTCCTGCAGCGCTCGGAGGGGAAGGGGAGTATTGTCGTGGATACTCTCCCCTACAACTGCCAATACCTTTAGTCGCTAATCAGATTCACCACTCTATCTGATGGGTTTGTGTTACAGTCTAAGGTAATTGCTCTCGCCATGAATCTAAATCCTGGTGTATTTGCTAGTTTACATAATTTATATACAAAACTAGCAGAAACGCCACCCTCCGGGCAGCTCATTCGCTAGGCCACGGTAGACTCCACCCTCCGGGAGGCTCCACAGTCCACATTTTCTCACTGTTCAGTCCCCAAAACTTCTTCCATCAATAGTTCATTAACGGTGTATGTAAGTTCCACCACGTTTTTCACTACAACGGTACAGCAAAGTGTATATTTTTAGCATTAAATTGCTAATATTTTATTGTCGAATCATCACTACATATAACACCACCCATCATCACTACATATAACACCACCCATCATCACTACATATAACAACATCCATCATCACTACATATAACATCATCCATCATCACTACATATAACACCATCCATCATCACTACATATAACATCATCCGTCATCATTACATATAACACCATCCATCATCACTACATATAGCACCACCCATCACCACTACATATAACAAGATCCATCATCACTACATATAATATCATCCATCATCACTACATATGACATCATCCATCATCACTACATATAACACCATCCATCATCACTACATATAACATCATCCATCATCATTACATATCGGTAAAGTAGTTTCCGAGATTCTCGTGTGGACACACAAACAAACAAACAAGCAGGCAGACTTCTTTGTTTTATATACAAGTGATCATGGGCCCTTCGTGCCGGGTGGCGAGTCCAGTGGTACAGTTTACTGAGGCGTGAAAGTTCGAACGCTCGTGCTTGGCTAGCGCGCAACCGCCGTCCGGCTAACACGGTACAGCAACATCGTTTTCCAGATGGTCGTGGTTGTTATAATCATGGTCGTGGTTGTTATAATCATGGTCGTGGTTGTTATAATCATGGTCGTGGTTGTTATAATCATGGTCGTGGGTGTTATAATCATGGTCGTGGTTGTTATAATCATGGTCGTGGTTGTTATAATCATGGTCGTGGTTGTTATAATCATGGTCGTGGTTTATTTATAATCATGGTCGTGGTTGTTATAATCATGGTCGTGGTTGCTATAATCTCATGGTCGTGGTTGTTATAATCCTTGATCCACGGTTTGTATAATCATGGTCGTTTGTTGCCATCATGGTCGTGGTTGTTATAATCATGGTCCTGGTTGTTATAATCATGGTCCTGGTTATTTATAATCATAAGTTAAGTAGTTTGCTATAATCATGGTCGTGGTTGTTATAATCATGATCCTGGTTGTTATAATCATGGTCGTGGTTATAATCATGGTCGTGGATACTATAAATCCTTTGGTTTCTTAGAAGTTACTATTTCATTTAGGAAAGGAATGGAACCAGTGTTAAACAGAGGTGAACAGTGGTGAACAGTGCTTAAGTCAGTGAGAACAACTCAACAGTAACAGTGGTACCCAAGTTGACGTTCACACGGTGAGGTCCCAGGTACCCAGTGATAACGGCCCTACCCAACAACCAGCGATGTGTTAATCCGTCTACGATAGGAAGGCCTGGGACCACACCTCACTCATAGAACACCGTCTGTGAGGGAACTACTACACCACGTGAGGCCCCTTATAACACCATCTGTGAGGGAATTACTACACCGTGTGAGGCCCCTCATAACACCATCTGTGAGGGAATTACTACACCACGTGAGGCCCCTCATAACACCATCTGTGAGGGAATTACTACACCACGTGAGGCTCCTCTTAACACCATCTGTGAGGGAATTCCTACACCACGTGAGGCCCCTCATAACACCATCTGTGAGGGAATTACTACACCACGTGAGGCCCCTCATAACACCATCTGTGAGGGAATTACTACACCATGTGAGGCCCCGCATAACACCATCTGTGAGGGAATTACTACACCACGTGAGGCCCCTCATAACACCATCTGTGAGGGAATTACTACACCACGTGAGGCCCCTCATAACACCATCTGTGAGAGAACTACTACACCACGTGAGGTCCCTCCTAACACCATCTGGGAGGGAGTTACTACACTACGTGTTTGCTGTTCAACACCTACATTAATCTGTATGTTCACTGTATGTTCCTTCACCTTTCTCTAATGAAGGCTTTTGTTAAACCACCAATGTATGTAATAAGTCATTTATGCCCATTGTATATTTTCAGCCTTCGGGCTGCAGAACTTTTTCAATAAACCGTTAATTATTATTATTATTATTATTATATTATTCATGGTCGTGGTTGTTATAATCATGGACATGGTTGTTATAATCATGGTCGTGATTGTTATAATCATGGTCGTGGTTGCTATAATCATGGTCGTGGTTGCTATAATCATGATCCTGGTTGTTATAATCATGGTCCTGGTTGTTATAATCATGGTCGTGGTTGCTATAATCATGGTCGTGGTTGTTATAATCATGATCCTGGTTGTTATAATCATGGTCCTGGTTGTTATAATCATTGTCGTGGTTTGCTATAATCATGGTCGTGGTTGTTATATTCATGGTCGTGGTTGTTATAATCATGGACATGGTTGTTATAATCATGGTCGTGGTTGTTATTATCATGGTCGTGGGTGTTATAATCATGGTCGTGGTTGTTATAATCATGGTCGTGGTTGTTATAATCATGGTCGTAGTTGTTATAATCATGGTCGTGGTTGTTATAATCACGGTCGTGGTTGTTATAATCATGGTCGTGGTTGCTATAATCATGGTCGTGGTTGTTATAATCATGGTCGTAGTTGTTATAATCATGGTCGTGGTTGTTATAATCACGGTCGTGGTTTTTTATAATCATGATCCTGGTTGTTATAATCATGGTCGTGTTTATTATAATCATGGTTGTGGTTGTTATAATCATGGTCGTGGTTGTTATAATATTGGTCGTGGTTGTTATAATCATGGTTGTGGTTGTTATAATCATGGTCCTGGTTGTTATAATCATGGTCCTGGTTGTTATAATCATGGACATGGTTGTTATAATCATGGTCGTGGTTGTTATAATCATGGTCGTGGTTGTTATAATCATGGTCCTGGTTGTTATAATCATAGTCGTGGTTGTTATAATCATGGTCGTGGTTGTTATAATCATGATCCTGGTTGTTATAATCATGGTCGTGGTTATTATAATCATGGTTGTGGTTGTTATAATCATGGTCGTGGTTGTTATAATCATGGTCGTGGTTGTTATAATCATGGTTGTGGTTGTTATAATCATGGTCCTGGTGTTATAATCATGGACATGGTTGTTATAATCATGGTCGTGGTTTTATAAATCATGGTCGTGGTTGTTATAATCATGGTCCTGTTGTTATAATCATAGTCGTGGTTGTTATAATCATGGTCGTGGTTGTTATAATCATGATCCTGGTTGTTATAATCATGGTCGTGGTTATTATAATCTGGTTGTGGTTGTTATAATCAGAGTCGGTTGTTATAATCATGGTCGTGTTATAATCATGGTCGGTTATATAATCATGGTCCTGGTTGTTATAATCATTGTCCTGGTTGTTATAATCATGGACATGGTTGTTATAATCATGGTCGTGGTTGTTATAATCATGGTCCTGGTTGTTATAATCATAGTCGTGGTTGTTATAATCATGGTCGTGGGTGTTATAATCTTGGTCTGGTTGTTATAATTATGGTCCGTTGTTATAATCGGTTGTTATATAATCATGGCCGTGGTTGTTATACTCATGGTCCTGGTTGTTACAATAAGGGTCGTACCTGAGACTAACACAGGTAGAATAAACCCACACTTTATCTTTAATCTCAATAAACCCAGATTAACCTCACCTAATCAACAGGATTAGAGACTCTTAGGGTTGTACCACTAACGATACATTTCACACTGGATTAATAACAAAATATTTAATCACATTTCCAATAGCTAATGTCTTAAGGATATCTTATCAAGTTGTGAGTCTTACATGTCTATATAATTATGTTTTATTCTACAAATATTTATAGTTCGTTGTGTATTGTATTGTATGGTATGGTATTATATGGTATTGTATGGTATTGTACTATTGTATCCGGCTGACAGCGTACAGCGAATGAGGGTGCGGCAAGTCCGAGACTTGCATGGTTAAATAGTGTTACTGCAATAAAATGGTTTATTAATGGCTTCCTAAAGAAACCATCGACATGGGACCAGATTTGTTCCACTCTACGAATTTTTTCCGATTTTTCCACTAAGTTTGATGAAAAACGATTGTGCTTCTGGCTGCACAGACAGACAGACAGACAGCCAGACATACATTCCTATAGCTCTATAATATATTAGATATAGATGAAGAGGTTTTTCCATGTCCATTATCTCAAGTTTTGATTTCATAAACTTGTTTCTCCTCTTTGAGATAATGTCTTGCACTGGGGAATACCTGACGAGATCACGCACACATTCATACACACGGTTTTTCCCTCAACCTAACAAACCTTCATCAGTTCATTATATTGTCTTTCCAATCCTTTCAGGTTTTTGGTCAGTCACGACTCAAAACAGTACAATAATGATGAGGTTCCTGCAGAATCAAATACTTGTTTCTTGTATACAAATGGCCCCAATCGAAAAGGCCCAATCCAGGAGGCCCCACTCTAACTAAAACAGCCCCACCTTCAGACCAAAACGGTCCCACAGTGTGACCAAAACGGCTCAACTTCATCCAAACCTAACCAAACCTAGCCATGTTGACAGTCTGAGCTGCTTTTTTATTTATTGGGCACTCCTCACATCTTTGTGTAAGGTGAAGTAGAAGCATTTACAGGGCCCAACAAGGAAGCATGCTAAGTTCATGCTTGCCTTATGTCTCATGAGTTAAGGGGCGTAGAAGCCTGAAGTCGATGGTTTATGTTCAAGGTTATTGGAAGTTCAACAACTTGTCCCCGAATACAAATTCGCAATTTTGACTTACAGCAGGTACCTACTTTGCTGCTAGGTGTACAGGGACGAAGGGGAAGGAAGAGTGTCCAAACAACTTCCGCCGACCCGGAATCGAACTCGTGACATCTTGTTTGCGAGGCAAGAGCGGTACTGTTTCACCACCTCAGCCCCTCTGAGCTGCTATGATTGAATGACGAATGGAAGCTGGTCAGAGGAACGCTGGTTAGAACTAACGAAGTGGCAACTGTCAAATGTAAACGATGTAAACATTGAACCAAACAACCAGTTGCTACTGGTTAGTTACCCAGCCAACTCAAACTGTCAACATGGCTGCTATCATGCTCAGTTGTATAGGTTAGGTTAGGTTAGATAGGCTGTTTTGGGTCACACGTGGGGCCGCTTTTGGCCACAGGGTGGGGGCCGTTTTGTAGAGGTAATGTCTGGTTTGGGCTGTTTTCACCAGCTGGTTTTCTGCTGCTCAAATGACATTTATGTGTATTGCACAAAATGGAAAACTTATTGACCGTAAGCTTCACTTGCTGTCTGCGTACATTACACCCTCAATCTTGACATTGTTTTCTTTACTATTTCATCTCTTATTTCTTCTGCATTATTTTCTCGCCACATCTTTGTCCAACTTCTTACATACAAGGGTGAGCTTTGAGGTATCTCAGGACAATGACCTCGTATCCGTTGGTTTTCATTTGTCCATGGCACCAGACCAAGTAGTTTATCAGCATCTTCATCTGTCTCAGAGGATGGTGTAACCATCTCTCAGATCCGAGTCTATTCATTCTCACCTTAGGTCACTTAGTATCTTTTGCTCTATCCGAGAGCTAGGTAGGGTTCTGGAAGTCTTCACTCTCCTTTGGCCATAAAGTTAGGTTGCAATGAAAATCCCACCTAATCTGTCCACCTCAGCTATGCCCCATGGATGCCGCTCCTTCTGCCCACTTGCTGGGTGGAAGAAAGACGGGTATATAGGAGGGGTGAACAGACAATCCTCTAACACCCAGTGGCAGGATCTGAAGCACTGCCGAATCCAACGGAGAATGCTGCCACCCTTACGTCTCGACTCAACAGCCTTGTGGATCTTGTCCGCAAGGTTTGCGTTACCAAACACAAGGACTCGGGGATAGGATAGATAGGATAGATAGATAGATAGATAGGAAGAAAGCGTAATGTACAAGAATAATATTATCAATGTACAACTACAAGATAAAGCAGCCAGGGCGAGCTTAACATGAAAACCAACGTGAACATGAACCAGGAGCGATGGGCAGCAGCCCACCCGCACTGATGGTTGGGTACGCTCTAACCTTCTGGCTATTTGCGAACATTCCCTGGCGTAGTACCGCTGAAGATTCGTCAGGTCTAGCAAAGGTGATCCTCTAGATTGACTAAGTAGTACTAACCGATGTTAACCTACTTTGGCCCATGGGTATCCTGATTTGCGCCTGACTTGACTCCATGCCCCACCGGGCCTGTGTCACATGTCGATGAGGAAGAAACTGTGATTGGAGAAGACACTTGCATACCGTACATGAACGATGTCCACACAGAAATAATAAACCCAGTACGTACTCGCTGAATCAGTGGAACAGAGCTTCACTCGGTTCAAACAATGCCAGCTTTTGAGAAGATCTACCATGTCAAAGCTGCCCTGAATGCTATAGATCATATTTTTTCCAGACGGGAAGAATTATATAATTCATTGTTAGAACATTCATTTTATGTTTAGCTTTATGTTAGTTTTTGCTATACTTTCTTATGCTATCTATCCCACATCACTTCCTTGCTATGAAGGGTTGTGGAATTACCTTCCACCCTATTTTTTTGTCTTATTTTTTACTTATTGTATATTGTATGACTTCATTTTTATAATGTTTTGGCAGTAATGTATATATTGTTTATCGTATTTAAAGAAAACATTTTGAATGAATTCGGTTGTGTTTAAGGTGACTTAGTATCACAACCACGTACAAACTGGTTCAGTACACCTTTAGTATGATATACAATGTTGAATCTAGTCATAATATTAATCCTCTAATAATTTTCCCAGATTTAATAATCCATAGGGTCTGCTGTACCTAATCACCGAGCGCAACAGCAAGGGTCAACTGTACCAGTAAAACATATTGGTAGAAAGAAAAGCTGTATTGTTTTAGGCATGTTTTCATTATTACTTCCTAAATGGAAAATTATGAAAAACAAATCATAACTTCAGATTTTTAATCAAACCGATTCACCGGGCAATATTTATTTGTTCTCAACTTGAGATTTTGTATACTAAATTCAAATTGGAGACTACGGTACCTATATACAGTTAGCACAAGACATTGTATTTTCATACACTTTTCGATCACCATCCTAGGGCATCCTACTTTACTTCTGTTTAAATGAGTCCGGGTGATGTTTAGATATTGTTTTCAAGAAATTATGTGCAGTGTTGTCCCGGAGTCTATTTTGCAGAACTTGTAGAGACCTGTAACCTGTAGTTAAGCAATGATATTAAGTTCTAAAATGGCTGAAACTCACTAGTAAATTTTATACTATGACATCTATGATACTTAAAAAAATGATCTATATTAGTTGTACAGGGTATTATGAGCATTTATTGCCATATCTACCAATAACTTCAAATATGTCTAGTAATTATGACTGAAAGTGATTAGCATCACACTCAGCATTGACTATATGCATTAATAAACCGTTAACAGATTAGTGGAAAAGGTGACAATATGATTTAAGAGAATGATAAAGACTGATGAAATGATTGTTTCATATTGGAAATAAACCTAAAATACAATTTATAGTAGACAACAGAGCTAAAACAAGGAAATTTTGTGTTAAATAAAAGCAATATAGCTATTATGGTTCAGTAGATGTACAAAAGAAATCAAAATAAGAATAGGACGAACAAAACAGCATTAAAGTCCAAATGAAAGATGACATTTACTTAATTTGAAAATGCTGCCGAAAGGCTTTATATGGTAAGAAGGTTGTAATGGGTCAGAAGCGTGGACACCTTCAGGAGACACCAGAAAGAGATTGAAGGCCTGAAATGTGGTGAATGCTAAATCAGAAGTACTAAAATTCGCATAAACTTCAAGAGAAATCATTGAAATATACAGAAAAAAACGAGATACTTTGGTCATATAATTGGTGATAATGGGAAGGCGGAACTAGGCTGGTTGAATGAAATTAAAACTGGGCTCCAGAGAGATATAAACCTTGGAGGATTGGTAAAACAGCCTGAGAACGTAGTGGTCGCCAACCCTCAGATAATATGACGACGGCATTTTGATTGATTGATACCTGATTTATCCAAGCACCTGTTCAATAATGAGAGACAAGCGTAGTACAAGTGCAGGTGGTGAGGCCAGCCATAATTTAGACATGTGGGTCCTGTGGAATTCAAATGGGAACCCATAGGTAATCAGATACATTATTTAAAAATAATATCTGCCACTATACATAACTACCTATATATAAACATACAAATTGTACAGCACAGCTTATAAAGCTACATCATCTCGAATCTGTGATGCTGCTAACACTAAAAGAACTTGACAGTTGTCAGGGCAGCTGCCAGATTCCATTATCCGTGTAATACCTGTACTGAGGACAGTCATATGTTAGTTGCATAGAATCAGATGATTCATATAACGCCCAATAGCCCATAAAGCATGTAGCTACTGAGACGTCCATTTTCTGTTTGTTGTCCGCTTCAGAACTCAACTGAGACGTCCGTTTTCTCAATCATCTGTTCAAGAATGTTAAGAAATCCTCATGTTTACATTTGTATATTTAAAATTACGAGTGAATGCTATGTGTTACTGTAAGATATAAATATCATTATAGCTGAAACATTCAAGATCCATTGTTAGTGATGTTGAAAGCTTCAATTGTATTTACTTTGAGTAAAATTGTCTGGCGTCGTGTTAGAGTTTGCAATAGAGAGTAAAATCCTGACATGCCCTTCTGAGACGACAAAGAGTTCTTTTTCGTCACTGGCCAGATTGCTTTGATTCACAGTGTATTGAAATTATTGCTAGCTTTGTATTTAAGAAAATCTTTAATCATTTGCGAAAAGCCCTCAACTGCCTCACTGCCTGAAATCTAACAGCTGGGCATGAATGAGACTTTGGATGTTTTGCTAAATCTGCACAAAGTGTGAATGCCAGGCTATGCACTTTTTGCAATTTAATTATTGCACTGCAAACTCAAACATTGTTTAGACTGTAAGCAATATCCTTAAGAAATTGATCTGACCCATAACACTGATTCTCGTAGCCCAGTGTGTACCGCAACCGAGCTTAATGACTATGTACGTAAGTTCTGATGGGACATCATAGTAGATACAGTGATTGTGGGCACCTTGTGCCCAGTGAAAGTTTGAACGCCGCGTTTGGCTAGTGTACATCGAATGAGGTGTGTCAAGTCCGTAGACTTGCATGGTTAATTAGAGTGCGCCTAAGTCCGTGAGAATTGCATCGTTTCCATCGTAAATAAAATGGTTAATTAATGCCTTTCAAAGAAAACCATCGACATGGAACCAGGTTTGTTCCACTCTACGAATTTTTTTGCGATTTTTCCACCGTTTGATGAAAAACGATTGTGCCGCTTCGGCTGCCCAGAACAGACAGACAGACAGACAGACACACGCCTAGTCCTATAGTATATCAGATACTGTACTGTACAGGGCACTTGTACGAGAGACGAGAGTCACCGACGCCCTCCATCATATATCAGTTACGGCACTATATTGCACACTGCCATAAGTGAAATTTAACCCAGTTGAACTCTTGTTAATTATATCAGTGTTCCTGCTTTAAAGTAGCTGAACGTCTTATGCAACAATTAATAATGTAATGTAATTGGGCGCCTTAGTGTTGAATGATTCGTGTGTTCCCTGCAAGACGGTTTTGTGACAATTTGTATTTTGACTTTGCACTTCTTTGACACCTCCATCGTATACAGGTACTCGGTGTTGCTGCCATTGCTAAGGATCGGTAGCCACCTGCGGGCAAGATATCCAAGTTAGGATGTCTTACAATAGGTTAATATCTGATTGCAGGATGCACCAGGAGAACGAGTGCGGGATCGCTAATTCGTCGAGCACTGAGGTCAGCCACGCTTCAAATTAACCGAGCAGCATTTGTTTTGAATACCAGCGGTGTATGCCTGGTATACTCATACTGACTATAAGCGCTTGTTATAGACGCACGGAACAGCTAACGCCCTAATAAAGACAAAAAGTACTGCTTGGAATGTGGAGCTGAAGGGCCACATTCGGGAGTGTAACAGCAGAAAAACCCAAAATGTCTGAATTGCAAAGGACCTCACTGTGCTGACACGCTGCCCAGTAAGGAAGGACATCATTAAAGACATGAAAGAAAGAAAGTCGAACAAACAAATAGAAACTGACCCAACCAAAACCCTGCAATAACAAAGTTGCAAGACACCACTTCTGAAGAGTTAGAAAAACAACAAAAGATATAGCCAGCACGAAAACACTTACCTGAAGCTAGTGAAGGTCACCCTTCAGCATACTAACCACACTGATACATGCCCACATAAACATCGTGGCTAATCCAGGTACATTTGGAAGAACTGTCTGAAGCGGTACCGCTTTTGCCTCCAAGCGAGATGTCGCGGGTTCGATTCCCGGGCTGGTGGAAAAGTTGTTTGGACATACTTCTAGCCCCAGTGGTCCTGTTCGCCTAGCAGTAAAGTAGGTACCTGTTGTAAATCGAAAGTTGCGAATTCGTATTCAGGGACAAGTTGTTGAGCTTCAATAACTTGATGACAAAACGATTGACTCTTCAGATTTTTATGCCCTTGACCCTTCATCAGCTTCTGCCCTTGACCCTTCAGGCCTATGCCCTTGACCCTTCAGGCTTCTACGCCCTTAACTCATGAGACATAAAGGCAAGCATGAACTTAGCATGCTTCCTGTTGGGCGCTGTAAACGCTTCTGCGCTTCACCTTACACAGGTTGTAGGGGTGCCAATAAAAAAAAAAAAAGTTACCATATGCAGAAGGGAAAACACTGGGACTCAAAATCACCAGAAACGGTATACACCAACACATTAGAGAAAGATTGACGAAAGCAAATTACAACTAACCAAACTCTGTTGCTTTGAAAAACTAAATACCAAAACACAGCTACATCTATACGAATCACTCGTCAGACCACACCTTGAATACCCCCAATTCCACTTAACACAATAAAACAAACAAACTCAAGCTGCAAGCAGTCCAAAATACAGCACTAAGAAGAGCAGCAAAACATAGGCCGCCATACAGTCAAAAAATACGAGACATACACATCGAACATAACATAGACACAATTAACATAAGATCACACAAACAAGCAAAAGCGGTAAGGACAAACTCCGAACACAAGACCTATTTTTGCAGGAACTATTACAGGCAAACAACAATACAGGGTGAGCATTCTAGATATAAACATGAATGTTGCAGCATTGTGTCGTTTTCCAACAAATTGGTGCACCCACACTGGGGTTTAGCTGTCCGTCAGTTCTTGAATGCACACTTTCCAAACTGATGGATTGGGAGATGGTCCAACACCAAGGCCGCCACGTTCATCAGACATTATCCTCTGATTTCTTTTTATGGGGTATACGAAGGACAAAGTGTACAGTTCACCAGTTCCTAATCTTGAAGCTCTGAAGGCAAGGATAACGGAGGCAATAGCGACGGTGACTGAAGAGGTGCTGCGAAAACATGCCGTGAAATCGAGTATCGCTTAGATGTGCTCCGGCAACAAACGAAGCACATGTTGAAGTTCACGAGTAACGGAAAAACTTCTTGAGATAAGGTATAGCTGCAAAAAACTGTATTTTTATATCTAGCATATGTTTTTGTGTAATAAATTTTGTAATCAGGAAAGACTTTATGCTCACCTACCTATCACACAGCTGGTGGCCAAGTAGCATCAACATTAACACAATCACTAAAGATGAGGAACATCCTTCAGTTACCAAGGACCTGAAGGGACCCTCCAAGAAACAACCAACAAGAAAGACCAACACCATATGCATAATCTTAAAGATGGGGATTATCCTGACAGTTACACAAGGACCTGCGGGACCCTCTAGTCACAATTACAAAAGATGAAGAACATCCCTTCAGCAACACAAGGACCTGAAGGGACCTCCAACAAACCCTAGAACAGCACATTCCTTGGATCACACTTAAAACCAGGGTTAGCTTAGCTTATCTACCCTCCCTTGCCCCGGAGTACTGAGGACGTCTGTCACTGGTTAAGCCACAAACCAGCCTCCGCAAGGTGGAAAGCCCACCTGCTATCATTCTCCTTCTGTACGTCCCAACTTCTTAACTATACCTGCCCTAAATCTCATTGTTCACCCCAGACACGCTCTTTTTTTATCTATATATATATATATATATATATATATATATATATATATATATATATATATATATATATATATATATATATATATATATATATATATATATATATATGCTAAATCACTGTAGGTGCGCGTGATCTAGGTATATGCTGATAACCACAAGAAGAAGAAAACACGAAGTTCCCAAGTTTTCTGTAATTCACATCTTCAGGGTGGTACACGAAAGCGCTTGGGAACTTCGTGTTTCTTCTTCTTGTGGTTATCGTGACGGGGACACTTGTCTCGCGCTGGGGTAAAGACGTTGTCTGCATCCCTGAGCGTGAAATTGTCACTCCGGAAAGGGGGTTTCTGCCAGTAGAGAGAGGTCTGGGAAAGTGGGAGTAAAACAAGCTGGTCCTGGAAGTAGAATTGGTTACTCAGGACCAGGAAAAGGGTAGGTTTAAATGTACTGTATACTATAGAAACAGTAGGAGCGTTAGAAATAAAATAGATTTGCTGAGAGCGGTTGTATGTACTGAGAATGTACTGTAGACGTCATAGCAATCACCGAAACCTGGCTCAATCTGGCGAGGCATTTTGTCAGAGTACCACATAGAAGGGTACAACCTTATCACAAGGACAGGGAAGGTAGGAAGAGGGAGGGGTGCACCTTCGTCAGGGATACATTAAAATGTTGCAATAATAATACAATAAAGGGTGAAATAGGAACTGAGTCTATATGGGTAGAAATTGCAGAAGGAAGAGAAAACCAATTATGGAGGATTTACAGGACCACAGGTCTAGGGAAAAACAACTCAGCCCATATGGCAGGAAATGAGTAGGGTAGCAAAATACAACAACCTGTGCATTATGGGGATTTCAACTTCAGAAATATTGACTGGGACAACATTATAGGTAACTATGAATCTGAAGACTTCCTAGACGCAGTACAGGGCAATTTTTAAAGCAACTAATTACAGAACCTATTATTAACAAATAAAAGAACATATTATCAGAGACATCATAATAGGAGAAGAACTAGGAACAGTGATCACAGAGAAATCAGGTTTACCCTAAATTGGGAAACGAAAATTAATGACAATATGGTTAGAGTCCCAGACTTGATCAGCGCATTATAGGGGTTAAGAAGGTACCTAGGTGAGGTCACCTGGAACGGTCAGGTCAGTCTCTGGTAGGAATGGGTGAGGTCACTAGTGACACAACAATTGATCATGTCTACTAAATTCACTAGTATACTACATAAAGCACAGGAACAAAATATACCATACACAAAAATAAACTCAAATAAGAATGAGCCAAGGTAGATGACCAAAAACTTAAGCATGACATAGGAATAAAGAAAGGAATTTATAAGAAATTAAAGGGAGGGAGGGCATCTGAGATAGGTATAATGAACTATCTAGGAATGTTAGAAAAATGTAAGGAAGGCAAGAGGACTACGAAATCAGGATGGTAAGAGAATCCAAGGCAAATCCCAAGGTTTCCAGGTATATAGGACAAAGGTCAAAGACAAACTGGGGCCTTTAAAGTCAGAGAGAGGAAGAGGTCGGAGATAGTGCGGAAATAAGCAAAGCATTAAACAGCTACTTATCAGTTTTCACAGAAGAAATTCATGAGGAAACGCCAGAGGTAGAACTGACATTCAGGGAAATGAAGAAGAAAAAACAAAGAATATCACTATCAGAAAGAGGATGTTCTTTAGAAGATAAATAAATTAAAGAAGACAAAATCCCCAGGGCCGGATGAATTTTCCTCGAGTTTTGAAGGAGTGTAAGGAACAGATTAGCGGACCCCTCGTAAATTCATTTACAAAATCATTAGACACGGGAGCTGTGCCAGACTTGTGGAGAAAGGCAAATGTAGTACCCATATTCAAAACGGGAGACAGTGTATCAGCGTCAAATTACTGGCCGATTAGTTGGTAGTCGGTAATTGGGAAATTTCTTGAATCGATTACAGCAAATAGCATCCGATCGCATTTAGAGAAAAAAATTAATCTACGACTCTCAACGTGATTTACAAACGGAAAATCTTGTCTAACAAATTTGCTGACGTTTTTAGGAAAGTCTATGAGGTAGTAGATAATGACGAAAATTACGATGTTATTGATTTTGACTTTAGCAAAGCATTTGACAGAGTACCGCATCAGAGGCTTCTGAGAAAAGTTAGCGCCCATGGCATCGACGAGCCGTGTAACTAAGTGGGGTTCCCCAGGGGTCAGTACTGGGCCCATTCATAATCTACATAAACGATCTAGATACTGGGATCAGCAGTCACAGTAGCAAGTTTGCGGCAGATTAATTCAGGGCAGGATGCAAATGCACTACAGGAACATAAGAACTTAAGAACATAAGAATGGAGGAAACTGCAGCGGAACTGCAACGGGTCTCTTGGCTCATACTGGGCAGTCCCGTTTACACAGCCCCTATTACTCATATATCCACCCAACCTATGTTTGACGCTGTCCAGCGTATTCGAGTTCATGATGATATTTGGTAACTTGCCACTCATCCACTTCTCTATTTCCAAACCAGATGAACAACGATGTTATTAGAAATCGAATGCGAGTAAGATTTAGGAGTAATTATAAGTAGGAATTTTAAGCCAAGTAAACAATGTATTTGCTCGAAACAAGGCTAATAGAGTACTTGGGTTCATACAAAGGTGTTAGTTACAAGACTAGCGAGGTCATCTTAAAACTATATCGTGCGCTTGTGAGACCCCACTTAAATTTCGCAGTTCAATTCTGGTCACCGTATTACAGAATGGATATAGAATCCTTGAAAGAATTCAGAGGAGAATGACAAGACTAATCCAGGGCATTAGGAACCTTGAGTACAGAGACAGGTTAAAGCTTCTAAATTTGCACTACCTCGAGAGATGAGTGAGGGGCGATATGATCGAGGTGTATAAATGGAAGTCAGGGCTGAACAAAGGGGACATTACAAAGGTACTCAAACTATCCAACCAGGAGCGAACTCGTAACAATGGTTATAAATTAGATAAATTTAGATTTAGGCGCGAAATATGCAAATATTGGTTTGGAAATAGAGTAGTAAACGATTGGAAGAAGTTACCAAACATCATCATTAACTCGAATACGCTAGATAGCTTTCAACATAGGTTGGATGGATATATGAGCAATAGGGGTTGGGTGTATATGGGACTGTCAGTGCATGGGCCACTAGGCCCACTGCAGTTTCCTCCATTTTGATGTTCTTATGTTCTTAACTGTAATCACGTCTTAATAGTCACCCATTGCCAGAGTGGGTGAATAGTGGGTCTCATGACCTGAATGTCTTGAATAAAGATGAATGGTAAGGTGCTCCAGTGTTTCCCACTTACTGAGTGTACAGGCAGTGTGCATAACTGCCATCACTTTTTACATTCTTAACACTGCTTTAACACTGTATTCTTGGCTGATTTTGTTCGTACAGTAATGTACGGACTGCACAACACATTTCGTCTGCAAAACAACAGCTAGTGAGGGAACAACCTTCTACAACGTCACCAGAATATGAACTAAGTGATCCAAGCAGCGAGGCCACCCACGCGCCAGGCACTTGGGGATGGGTTTGGAGCATAATGCAAATTTAGAAATCCCTGAAAATTTATTCCCAAACCCAGAATGGAGAGATTTGGAGATATTTTATCCGAACCTTCTCGGAATTTTCACAGAAAATGCACCAGATTTTTTACCTCGAAACTCATTCATTGAGATAATTTTTTCAAGAAAAATTTCAAGCCAATTTCAATTCCGCGTATTGAAGAGTTGGCTAATAGGATTCCGGCTAATGGAGATATCACATATTAAGTTTTAAGTTTAATTATCCGTCTTGTAGTGTCCGTTTTAATTATATTTCATCTGTATCTGTAAAATTTCATTTTCCCTAAACTGTTCTAAAAAGAAAATGTGTGTCTGTGTTATACTGTATTCAAATAAGAAAATCTTATTATGCTTAGCGGTAATTGCACTTACTGTATATGGTTTTAACTTCATTTTTAGCATTGGTGATGAAGACTGAATTCTTTGAAATATTTATACATGGGTGATCATTTTCTTCGTATACAGTACAGTATGTGTGTGAGGGAGGCAAACTTAAAATTTTAACATTAAATCCTATTTTTAGTTTTTTTTTCTGGATTAAATTATGTCATTGAGATGATTCATACATAACCAAATTTATCGGATGGTTGTTAGCTTAATTTAACTTTTCAGTTTATTCTTTTAGTTCAATAGTTAGACCTCCACTAAAACTCTTAAATTCAGACTTACAGTGATTAATACTTGGTAGAGTCATATGAAGATACATGTTATTCACATCTGATGAACTTGCTGCAATGCTAGACAGTGTCACAAAGGCTTCACCAAGGACAGCGTCTCTATGAATCTTCTTTTGTCCATCAGCATCAGCACAAGGACACCCTCACTTATGTTGCTACCGTCTGTGCTGATATCACTGAAAGTAAAGTTTCCCAGGAAGAGATCATCATCATCATCATCATCAACATCACATCATCATCAAGCTGTAGTTACCTGACATTCAGCTTTTAATCACTATGCCCTAGAATTGCTTACCTGAATACAGTACGCACAGTGAAACTTGTCACTATGCAAAGGTGGGTAGTAACACCACAGCATGTGTTTCCTATGTGAGGTTACCATGTGGCTATGCACCACATATTGGTAGGTAGTAACCTATACGATGTGGTACAGTTGCAGAAATGTGTTCCTACCAACCCGTGTGCAACCCGTGTCACCAACCAGGCAACCTATATGACCAATCACGTCCGTCATAACACGGCCAATACCCAATTATTCATAAATATAGATACTACTACTGCGACGTTACCACTGGAGACACAGGTTACCACAGAAGGCGTAGGAGCACATTTCCGCAATTGTCCCACATGGACACACACATCATGTGTCGATAGACAGCAACCCCAGTGCCACTTATATGAAGTGGTGAAGAACTTAATTCCCCTTTTCTTCGCAAACTAACTTGATTAAGGCATTCGCCATTTTCATAACGAATCTCAAAAATTAAGTGCAGGATTACTGTATCTTTTTTGTACACCTTTGCATCTTTTCCCGCTTCAAGCAGGATGGTTGAAACAAGAGCGCGCGCACGCACACACACACACACACACACACACACACACACACACACACACACAACAATACTACTACTACTACTGCTGTCACTGGAATCGACAATTATCCAGCTCTGATACAATGATATGAGTTAATAAGTTTATCACCTAGTTTCGTGAGTTTTGAGGTGACTAAAGAGGCCAATACGGGACCCACAGGGTCGTCCACATTCGTTGCACATGTTAAGGGCTGCATCTAGTGAGGGAGGGCGGTGGCAACGACTTTCCGGCGTTGGTGCTTGTCTGCCTCGGTTTGCAGTCGGGTTAACTCGAAAGTATTGACACCTTCTCATGTGGTGCCTCCAAGCGTTACGATGTGGAGTAATTGACTTGCGTGAGGGGTCGATTTGACATTTTTTCGGGTTTGTCTAAGGACTATCCTTATACCTTTTCAATTGCCCACTGGCGTTACGTTTACTATTCGTTAGGTAACTGTAAAGTAGCTGCTTTGGCAGTCCTACTTCATCCATGCGGGTAACATGGCCAATCCAGCTTGTTCAAGGATAACAGTAGCCTCGATGCTCCTACAGTTGGTGTAAAAATCTGGCATGTGTTCTCTTGTCTTCCCAGCATACTCGGAGGATGGAACGTAGATTACGTTGGTGAAAGTTTTCAAGTGCCTTGAGGTGCCTCCTGTATGTGACACATGTCTCACTGCAATATAGCAGGGTGGGGAGGACCAATGCTCAATATAAGAGTAGCTTTGTCGATAATTTCAGCTCCCTACAGCTGAAGACACGGTTTCGGAGCCTGTCAGCTTAAGAGGCACATCTGACCCAATGCTGAATCTCTTCATCAATGTCTGCAGTGGAGGACAGGTGGAGCCGAGATACCGAAAGTGGGTAAGGGTGGTACCGTTAAGCTGGATGGATGATGGAGGTGTGTCTGAACCAGGGGCAGGCTGAAAGAGAATCTGAGTTTACGTACATTCACCTCAAGGCCGAAGTGTATACGGATCTGCGTAGGTGTTCAGGATCGCCTGTAGGTCGTGTTCAGTGTGAGCAACAAGGGTGAGGTCGTCTGCACACTGAAGTTCAGTAATCGGTCTGTGGTACCCAAGGAAAAGATCTCTGTGATCTCAACCGTCAGTTTCCCACACTTCCTTCATCTCACATTTACCTAGTGAGGAGATCTAGAGAAGTCGACTTGTGAAAGAGACCTAGGGTACTGAAGCCCGGACCTACGGCCTAGAAAACAGTGCGTTAATGTTCGAAATAAGGCAAACAGAGTATTGGGTTTTATATCTAGAAGTGTAAGTAACAAGAGTGCAGAGGTCTTATTGCAACTATATCTTGCGCTAGTCAGGCCGCACCTCGATTATGCGGTTCAGTTCTGGTGCCCCAGAATAGATATAAATTCACTAGAGTCGGTGCAGCGAAGAATGACAAAAATGATTCCGACTTAGAAACCTTCCATATCAGGATAGGTTAAAGAAACTTAACTTGCATTCCCTAGAAAGACGAAGAGTGCGGGAGATATGATAGAAGTATTTAAGTGGGTGAAAGGAATCAATAAAGGGATATAGATAAAGTTCTTATAATATCCGAGCAGGATAGGACTCGAGCAACGGATTCAAGTTGGATAAGTTTAGGTTTAGGAGGAGATAGGAAGAAACTGGTTCACAAACAGGGTGGTGGACGAGTGAAAAAGCTTAGCAACTTTGTAGTAAAGGGAACTCTGGAAAGTTTCAAAAGGAGGCTAGATAGATTCATGAAGTTCTTATTTTCTTATGTTCTTAAGTTCTTATAATTAATAACCATTTTGCTACCATATGTCATACCTTACCCAGTCTTGACCTCACTCTCCTCCCAGCTTACTTACCCCCTCCCAGTGTTCAACCATATGAAATCGCCAACAAACTCCTGAAATTTAAACCAAATGCTCCACGACCCCAATTGACCTCCCAATCAAAATATACAAGAAGTTTGCAGTCGAACTTAGCACCCCTCTGTTCTATTATTATTAATGCATCCTCAGACAAAGCAAATGCCCTAATGAATGGAAAACCTCATTTGTCACCCCATCCCCAAGGTCACCATCCCACAGTCTCCTAACGACCTCAGGCCAGTTGCCATTACCCCCATACCCAGTCTGCTTTGTGAGGACTTGTTTTGAGTGGGCCAGTATCTATCAGTCAATTGATCCACAGCAATTTGGCAATATGAGGACCTCCTCTACATCACACTGCTTGGTGAGCTTTCTGGATTTTCTGCACAAAACTTGCAGAAACGTAAGACATCACTGGAAGTTGCCCATGTTGACTTCAGGAAGGCTTTTGACCTTGTTGATCACTGCACTGTTATCAACAAGGCTATTGCACTAGGGCTGCCCACCAACCTGGTCTCATGGCTCACTGATTTCTTGAGTGGACGTCGCCAGGCAGTGAGGTATCAGGGCTTGGTCTCCATATTCCAACACCTCACCTGCGGTGTTCCCCAGGGACCAAGATGGGACCACTGTGCTTCCTCATCCTGATCAACGACGCCTATCGGACACTCCTCACAGGTGGAAGTACGGATGACTGCACTGTGGGAGTTTCGGTGGACAACACCACACCAGACTACTCAACGCTACAAGGCACCCTGGACAGGCTACAGGCATGGACTACGGAGAACAAGGTCACCATCAACCACACCAAAACCGTAGTCATGCGATCAATACCGCCACCACTCCAGTGCAAGCCCCAGCAGTCCCACTGGGTGCCCATCCCTCCAGCTGCTGCAGTCTGCCAAATCCTGGGTGTAACTATAGACAACAAACTTGACTGGAAGGCCCATGTATAAGATACAGTCAAGGCACCCTGCACGGTCTCTACATGCTACGACGACTTAGGTCACTTGGGACACCCACGCCAGAGCTGAGGACCATCTACAACGCCCTTTATTCTCCCCAAACTAAGGTATGCGTCACCAGCCTGGTCGCTTCTCTCAACTCCACCCAACAACGTCAGCTAGAGAAGGTACAGAAAATGGCCTGCAGAATCATGCTCGGCGCAAAATACTCCGCTACACCAACGCCTCTCCACCCTGGAAATGCCATCCTCAGTGACCTCCACCACCAAGCACTGGAAAGGTTTGGCAGTGGACTACTGCATCACCCTCGACATCGCCACCTCCTGCCACCTGCAGCCCCACCCAACTCGCACAGTCCGCCACTACAACAAAATTCAGCCCATAAGAGCCCGACCGATAGATATAAGAACAGCACCATCCCATCTATTGTTAAAATAATAAACAACTCCTGATTTATGTACTGTACAGCCCTGTAAATGCATTCAATGCATAATATATCATTATGTCTAAATCAAATGTAAGTCTGTATATTTCAGCCACCGGCTGCAACTCTATTAATAAACCGTTTATTATATTATTATTATTTTTATTATTATTATTATTATTAATGGAAGCTGCCGACACCGTTGTTCTTGCCTGGAGTCGTCTTATGTTGAAAAGACCTTCACCCGGTACTCATGTCCACCCCGCTGGCTAAATTGGCACTGGCACGTAAGGAAGGCAGCCAAGAAAATGGAAAAGAGAGTTGGTGCCAGTACACACCATTGTTTAACCCCTGTTTGGATGGGGAAGAACTCAGACTGGGTGCCGTTGTGCAGGACACTGCCGTTCATTCCATCGTGAGTCGCCTCACAATGGCGATAAATTTTGGTGGGCAGCCAAAACGGCTGAGGATCCACCAGAGGGCTTCCTGTTGACCGAATCGAAGGCCTTGGTTAGGTCGATGAGAGCCATGAACAGGTCACGACACTGTTCTCTGCACTTTCTGTATCTGGCAGTAAAGATCATGTCAGTGGTCACGTGATGGTTTAGGAGGACTCGGAGATAATCTTGCCAGCTACGGACAGCAGCGACATCCCACGGTAGTTGCCACAGTCTGACCGGTCTCCTTAAGCTTATAAATATTGACAATGGTGGAGTCTTTAAAAGCTTGGGAATTTCTCCTTTTCCCATATATACTCCAGGAGAGTGGAGATGGCTTGTAAGCAGATGTTCTCCTGCTTTACACCTCGGCTTGAATTCCATCAGGCCCTGAGGCTTTGTTATTTTTCATCTGTTTGATGGCAGTAGCTACCTCATCCAGTGGAGGATAGCTGAGGTGGGTCAGCCTGGATGCTGAGGGGCCTGCTGGGTAGTCAGGACATCCACGACGGTGTTTCAGATAATGAATGGTAGTGCTTTTTTCAGCGCTGAAGGAGGACTTCATCGTCTTTAATTATGAAGTTACCTTCAGATGAGCAAAGGGGCTGTGCCACGAGTGATTGGGCCCTAAAATGTTTTAATGGAATTGAATCGCACATCTTGTGCTGACGCCTTTTTTTGTATTTCACATGCTATATTTTTATGTCAGTCATTCTTAGATTGCGAAGTTCCTGCTGGGCAGCCGCTTTCTTCTGAGGAAGGTATCAGCTTTGGTCTGAGGCTGTGGGTTGTTTGGCCTGTCAGTAAAAGCAGCAAGTTTATCATCGATGAGTACTTTGATTGCCGGGTAATTTTCATCAAACCAGTTCTGGCGTGTTTTGATCTGGCCGAGGCTCTCGGCAGGTTTTGCAATAACAGTGTTGAGAGTATCCCATTCGGCACTGAGATTCGCGTTGTTTGCTGTTAGGTTGTTTATGAGCCCATGTTCGAGCTGCTCTCTGAAAGCATGTGCTACCGCTGGATCCTCCAGACACTTAGTATTAAAACCTCTTCTGAGGCTTGCTGCCTTCGCCATTTTGGGGCGACGTATAAGAACTTGGTTCTGACAAGTCGATGATCAGTGTCAGCAGTCGAGCCATGCATGGCACGGGTGATGAGGACATCTCGGCGATCTTTTCTGATAATGATGTAGTCAATGAGATACCAGTGTTTGAATGTGAGTGATACCACAAATCTTTGAACGTGTGGGGCCTGCCGAAACAAGGTATTGATGATAGTGAGGTTGTGTGCACCACACTTGCTGAGGAGGAGTAGGCCGTTGGGATTACACTTCCCTGGTCCATTTCTCACTGTTCCCTGCCAAATGTTAGCATCTCGGCCAACTCTGGCATTGAAGTCGCCAAGGAGCACAACCTTGTCTTCTCTGGGGATAGTTAGCGCTCTGTCGAGGTCGTGTAAAAGGCCCTTGATGCCATCCTGCATCCAGTGTTGGGGTGTATGCGCTGATGAAAAGGCATGACGCGAGTGATTCAGTGGGACTCGAAGCATCATGAGGCGCTCGTTGATCCCAATAGGCATTTCAGTTAGCCTGTGTAGGATGTGTTGGCAGATGGCAAAGCCAACCATAAATGCGGTTTCTCTCTGCAGCAGGCTTACCCTTACAGAAGAAGGTATAGCCAGATCCCCATTCTGTGAGTTGCCCTCATCTGGGAGCGCGGACTCACTAAAGGCTGTTATGTCGATGTTATACCCAGCTCCAGCCTCTTTGCCACAAGGGCAGTTCTTCTTCAGGACGCCCATTTGTGTCAGTATACAACAGGTCCTGACATTCCATGCAGGACTGTAAGAGATTGTATGGTTTGTTTTTGTTTGATCTGTGATGTTGAATGTTTGTTTTCGACTACATAAGGATGACCTTAATGGGTGCGGTTGCCCAGTCAGGTTGGGGTTTTTTCAGGCTATGTTTAGGCACCTTTTCTAGCCCCCTCCCATGTGGGGTGAGCAGGACAGGACCGACTGCACTGCTGTCTAGATCCCAGTGCATAAACGACCATCTTATCTGTGCCACCCATGCAGAGTTGTGACTAGAGACCCGGCAGTCACCTCTGTCTGTCCCCGTCACCATTCGTCCGTCACCAGGACTTTTGGGGTATAGGGTTTTGATGATGATGAGAAGTATAATGAGCTGGTGTTGGCTGCACGTGAGTTGATTTATGTGGTGAGGCAGGAGCGCAGGCTGCAACCACACACCTTGGTTCTCTTTTCCGATCCAGTGGTGCAACTGTTGCAACGAATGGGGAGAGGGAGAGTTGCAATGGACTGCCGATAGCCCAGTTTGTTGGGTTTCGCCTTAGTAGCCTGTCCATCGGGCATTGCCTTCGTCTGCCGGTGTAGTCATTGGGTTTCATGTTGGTCACCTCTTCCGCCTATACAGCCTTTGGGGGTCTCGTTGGAGCTCTGTAAGCATGTCTGTCTGATGGGGCTCCACCGCAGATTTTTCATTCGGGGTTTAGTCCTGTAGCCTTATACCTGCCAAGGTTAATCCGCAAAGCAGAGGGGCAGTGGCTGTAGGTGCCAGAACGTGTCCACATGCCAGTGGGCCTATGCGCGTCCCTCTGGGCCCACTGCTACCTGAGATCCCCTGCTGGTCTAGCCTGCCCTCGAGGCACCCAGTTGCCAGTGTTGCCACGAGGAGGTACAGAAGGAGTCTTGATGGTGAGGAGGCTGTGAGTGGCAGGGGAAGACTTATGCAAATTGCTTCCTTGTTCGCCACAAGGGTTAGCCAGCTGTGGTATCTGAAAGCGAGAGGGAGCAAGCAGTGCTTGCACTTTAACACTAACATAATGCTGCCACACTAAACGTATTTCACCACCCCTGTGTGAGACACACAGAGATACACACACACACACACACACGCACACACACACACACACACACACACACACACACACACACACACACACACACACACGCTTCCGAGGGGCTGTCTCCACTTTCAGTCACTCACCTGTGGCGTCCCCCAAGGCACCAAGATGGGACCACTTGCTTCCTTATGCTCATCAATGATGCCCTAAGAGAAACCCCTGCTCGCTGGAAATATGTCGACGACTCCACCATTGGGATCAGGTCAACAATTCTGCTCCAACTATACCGCCCCTTCAGGATTTATTGAACAGTCTCCAAAACTGGGCCACCAACAACCATGTCACCATCAACCATACCAAGACCATGGTTATGCACATCAACCTCTCCTCCGACATTGTCCCACCTCCTTCCATTACTCTAGGTCCGAACACACTCCAGGTTGTAGATTCCACGAAGCCCTCGGCGTCACCATAGACAACAAACTAAATTGGAAACCACACGTCAGTGAAGTTATCAAACCTCCAGTTTCCGTCTCCACCTCCTCCGCCGACTCAAGTCCTCGGAGTTCCTGCACACGAGCTCCTCAGTTTACACAACATCCATACTTCCCAAGCTCACCTATGCCTTCCCCACCTGGTCTTCCTCCTCAATGCCACACAACGTAAACACCTAGAAAGTGCAAAAGAGGGCATGCAAGATTATTCTCTCCCCTTCCTACTCCACATATCAAGAAGCGCCTCTACACACTGACCCTTTCTGACTCTCACTGACCATCACCACGACCTCATCTGCAAATTTGGTAAGAAGCTTTACACCATCCCGACACCGGCTCCTACTACCACCTGAGATCCTTGTCCGAGAATTGCTGTTCGACACCACAACCGCATCCAGCCCATACGTGCACGAACTGATCGCTTTAAGAACAGCCCAGTCCCAACCATTGTAAAAATTATCAATAACTTGTAATAAATCAGTGTATTCTACCCAGTCAAACACTGCCTTACACTATCACTATGTTGAAATGAACTGTAGTTTGAGCTTTTCCCATCTAGTTATTATATGTCTTATTTGTGTCACTTATGTTACTTGTATATTTGTAATTCGTAACCAATTCCAAATATGTAACTGTATATTTTCAGCCTTCTGGCTGCTCTTTCAATAAACCGTTAATTATTATTATTATTATTACGAAACGTCTGTAGCTGCCGCCTTCATTGATTTCACTAAAGCATTCGACCTAGTCGACCACAATATAATCATCAACAAAGCTATTGACCTCGCTTCGGAGAAGTCTTATACCATGGCTTACAGACTCTCAGTGACCGACGCCGCTGTACGCTTCGAGGGCTGTCTCCACCTTTCAGTCACTCACCGTGGCGTCCCCCAAGGCACCAAGATGGGACCACTCTGCTTCCTTATGCTCATCAATGATGCCCTAAGAGAAACCCCCGCTCGCTGGAAATATGTCGACGACTCCCAATTGGGATCAGCGTCAACAATTCTACTCCCAACTATACCTTCAGGATTTATTGAACAGTCTTCAAACGGGCCACCAACAACCATGTCACCATCAACCATACCAAGACCATGGTTATGCATCAACCTCTCCTCCGACATTGTCCCACCTCCTTCCATTACTTTAGGTCCGAACAACTCCAGGTTGTACATTCCACGGATCTCCTCGGCGTCACCATAGACAACAAACTATATTGGAAACCACACGTCAGTGAAGTTGTCAAATCCTCCAGTTTCCGTCTCCACCTCCTCCGCCGACTCAAGTCCCTCGGGTTCCTGCGAGCTCCTCAGTGTTTAACATTCATACTTCCCAAGCTCCTATGCCTCCCCACCTGTTCCTCCTAAATGCCACACAACACCTAGAAAAAGTGCAAAAGAGGGCATGCAAGATTATTCTCCTTCCTACTCCACATATCAGAAGCGCTCAACACACTGACCCTTTCGACTCTCACTGACCATCACCACGACCTCATCTGCAAATTTGGTGAAGCTTCTACACCATCCTCACACCGGTTCCTACTACCTGAGATCCTAGCCAAGTTGCTGTTCGACACCACAACCGCATCCAGCCCATACGTGCACGAACAGTCGCTATAAGAACAGCCCAGTCCCAACCATTGTAAAATTATCAATAACTTGTAATAGACCAGTGTATTCACTCCCAGTAAATACTACTTCTTGCACTGTCACTGTTGAAATGCACTGTAGTTTGAGCTTTCCCCATCTAGTTATTATATATCTTATTTGTATCACTTATGTTACTTGTATATTATTTATAATTCAAACCCATTCCCCAAATATGTAACTGTATATTTTCAGCCTTCGCCAAGCTCTCAATAAACCGTTAATTATTAATTATTATTATTATTTTTACACACACACACACACACACACACACACACACACACACACACACACACACACCTGATGTCATTTATTCATTACTACTATAAAAGATGTATTCTGCCTTAGTACTTCCTTTCCACAAGTCTCCATGTTCACCACTTAAGTACACACTCCTGTTTTCTTATGTCCATCCTCACTTGTGATGCTTCCTTCATCCCATCCTTTTATTACATTATTGGTCTTCCCTATCCCTTCTACTTCTAAATTATACTCTTTTTTTAGGGTGGGGGTCTACAATCCTTCACTTGTCATTCTCTCAATAATCCCATACTGTCACGTATTAAGAAACCTCATCCATATTGCAGGTGAAATTCCATTAGTACCTGGAATCTTCCAGTCCCCAGGGCTATTCAGTCGAGAAAATTCCAACCGCAGTTCAGAACTCTTCCCCTCCTCTGCCTGCCGCGTGATCGTCGTGGCAGGAGATTAAATCATCTATTAGGAAAAACATGTGACGTCATCCACTGCAAGCGCCCATATGCGATGATACAAAAGTCTGCACTCCAAGAGCGGTACTAGGATAACATTCGCCCACCAGAGCACCACATCATGAAGACAGCAATAGCATAAAAAGCACTCACAGGCATACAAAGATTAAAAAATCAAAGCACTAGCCCCCTGTTAACATACGCACCAAGGCACTCCAGGTATCAACACCAACAAAATTAAAAAAGTACAAGTCACAGAATGAAGAATATAAGAACATCAGAACGTGAGACTAGAGGAAAATGCAGCAGGCCTTTTGGTCCCACTGGAAGTCCTGACACACTGACCCTATCGCTCATATACCCATCCAACCTATATTTAAAGCTAACCAGCATATTCGAGTTAATGATGATGTTTGGTAGCTTGTTCCTCTATCTCGTGCCTAAATCTAAATTTGTCTAATTTAAAACCATTGCTAGAATTCGTTCTTACTGCATAATCCAAGTGAGGTCTCATAAACGCAAGATATAGTTTTAGATAACTTCCTAGTCTGGTAACTAACATTCCTCTGTATAAACCAGTACTTTGTTAGCCTTGTTTCGAGCAATACACAGTCTGTCCTGGTTTAGATTCCTACTTATCATTACCTTAAATCTTTCTCACAGATGGTTCTCTACATTAACGATGTTCATCTGATATCTGGTTTCTCTGTTTACATCTCTAGACTAAGTACATTACATTTGTCACTAATTTTCATCTGCCGTTATTAGGCCACGCGAAAATTTGTTTAGTTCTTCCTGTAGTCAGTTTTAATTACTTGCCCTATTTTAGTGTTGTCAACAAATTTACTACGTTGCTGTCTTCGCCTATATCTATGTCGTTTATGTATATAATAAATAATAAAGGTCAAAATGCAGCCTTGGGGTACTCCACTAGTGACGTTACCCCAATAAGATTTAGTGAATTAATGCTGACTCTCTGTTTGCTATCCTGTAAACCACGCCTTAATCCAGTTTAGAATATCCTCTAATCCATGAGCCTCCACTCTACGTATTAGTCTTTCGTATGGTAGAGCCTGTCAGGCTCTGAAGTCGAGGTAAAACATCATAATCATGTCCGTCATCCACTGATTGATTAACAGTTGAAAAGAATGATAATAGATTTGCCAGACATGAGCGCCCTTGTGAAGCCATGCTGGAATCATTAATCAATTTCTGTTTCTCAGGTGATTTCGAATTGTTTGAAATTATTGCTTCCAGTAATTTTCTATAATTGATGTTGAACTAATTGGATGGTAGTTGCAGGATGATCGATCTCCTTCTTGAAAATCAGCATCACATTCGCTATCCTCTAGGATTCTGTTAATACATCCGTTTTAATGACATGTTAAACAAGTTTGTTAAGGGCATACAAAGTTCTTCCTTACATTCCTTTAATATTCTGGAAATATCTCATCAGGACCTGGCGACTTAGTAAGGAAGATGAATCATTATCCTCTAACTACCGTTCAATCAGTTTAACATCAATTGTAGGCAAAGTGCCGGAAGCAATCGTTCAAACTCTTTGGAAATCGCCTCAGAAGCACAAGTGGATCAATGATTCCCCAACATGGCTTCACAAGCAGGCGTTCATGTCTAACAAATCTATTAACATTCTTTTCAACTGTTTTCGAATGGATTGGAGCGTGTTTGCAGAAAGAAACAGTGAATAAGCATTAATCACTAAATCCGATTGGGGTAACGTCACTTGTTTAGGTTCCCAATGCTCAATATGGACCATTACTATTCATTTATATATAAATGACATAGATACTTTTGCTGTCACTCGGAATCGAGTATGACGATCATCCAGCTATAATACAATGATATGAGTTATTAGGAATGTCACCTACGTTAGTGAGTTTGGTGACTAAAGAGACCGATACGGGTCCCAGAGCGTCGTTCAAATTCGTTGCACATGTGGATCCTCCATCTGCGGAAGGGCAGTGGCAACGTTCTTCCGGCGTTGGCGCTTGTCTGCTTCGATTTAAATGACATAGATATAGCCGTAGACAGCAACATAAGTAAATTGCTGATGACACTAAAATAGGACGTATAATTAAATCTGACGGGACTCCGCAAAACTACAGGAATTTAAAAAAATTTGCTGTGGTCTGAAAAATGGCAGATGAAATTTGATGAGGACAAATAAAACATAGTTTAGGAGATGTAAATAGGAAACCAGACATCGATGATATAAGGAAATCCAACTGTGAGAAAATTTAGGAGTAATGTTAAGTAGGAATCTTAAACCAGACAAGAATGTGTATTTGTTCGATACAAGGCTAACAAAGTACAGTGTACTTGGATTCATATAAAGGAGTGTAAGTTACAAGACGAGCGAGGTTATCCTAAACTATATTTTGTGCGCGTGAGACCTTACTTGGATTATGCGGTTCAGCTCTGGTCAACAGTACTACAGAATGGATATAGAATCCCTAGAAAGTACCCAGAGGAGAATTTCAAGATTAATCCGGCATTAGGAGCCTTGAGTATAGAGACAGATTTTAGTATCTTAATTTGCACTCCTCGAGAGATGAAGAGTGAGGATGATGTGATCGAGGTATATAAATGGAAGACAGAGCTTAAACAAAGGTGAGGTTACATCAAACAATCCAACCAGAAGCAAACTCGTAGCAATGGTTTTAATTGGACAAATTTAATACGAACATAAGAATGGAGGAACTGCAGGGCCCATTGCCCATACTGACAATCCCATTTACACCCAACCCCTATTGCTCATATATCCATCCAACCTATGTTTGAAGCTATCCAGCGTACTAGAGTTAGTGATGATGTTTGGCAACTTGTTCCATTCATCCAATACTAAATTTCCAAACCAACGTTTACCTATTTCGCGCCTAAATCTAAATTTGTCTAATTTAAAACTATTGTTACGAAGTCAAGATCAAGTAAACGGGGAGTTCTAGTTGGATTTATAGACAAGGTTACAAATGATCCTCGATGCCGGTCAGGGTACAACTGCACTGGCTGACAGGCAACTGGCGCCACCACACCCTCGGCTGACAATATGGACCACGAGGGGGCCGGTGGTAAAGCGGTACCGCTCTTGCCTCGCAAGCAAGATGTCACGGGTTCGATTCCCAGGCCGGTGGAAGCTGTTTGACATACTTCCTAGCCCCCATTAGTCCCTGTTCACCTAGCAGAAGTAGGTACCTGTTGTAAGTCGAAAGTTGCGAATTCGTATTCAGGGGGTTGTTGGACTTCCAATAACTTGATGACATAAACCATTGACTCTTCAGGCTTCTACGCCCTTAACTCATGAGACATAAAGGCAAGCATGAACTGAGCATTTCGTTGGGCACTGTAAACGCTTCTGCGCTTCACCTTACACAAGAATGTAGGGGAGTGCCCAATAAAAAAATGCGGACCACGGGTCCTAACAACCACGGGGGCAGTTCAACAATTGACAAACAAAATAATAAAAATGATTCTCCATACATTTCAGAATGTAATAACACAATACAATATGAACATAACAGTATAATACATTAATACCTCACAACGAGTTCACTCCTGTTGATAGTTTCAGTACCTTTATAATATCACCTTTGTTTAGATTTAAACGTGAGATAAGTAAACATTGGTTTGGAAATAGAGTATTGGATGAGTGGATCAAGTTACCAAACATCATCATTAACTCGAATACGCTGGATAGCTTCAAACATAGGTTGGACAGATATATGAGCGATAGGGATTGGGTAAACAGGTGCCTAGTTGCCAATATGCCAGCTGCAGTTTCCTCCATTTTTACGTTCTTTAACAATCAGGTATGCTGTGTTGCCAAGACACCTATGTCTACCCCCACACTTCACTTCTCCCACTGGTCACCAACTTTTCACTCTCTTCCACCTCGCCTCCACTTTAAAACCACCAACATATTCGGCTGTCTGGTCATCTATACTAAGCTACAAGTTTTAGCTGGGTCTACTCACGAGTCCTCCATGTGTCATACCTACAGTACATATCAGCTCATATCAGCTCCTCTAACTTAACTGGGAAACGTTTACTCCTTCCCCAGTGACGAGACAAACAAACTTTACAAACATTTATATACTTGTTATTCATATGACCATCGCCAGCACAAGTGGAATTTATAATAACTAAAGTCAATCATTATTGTACTAATGTGGTTTCTTGGTACTCCTGCTGGTTCTTTGTTAAAAATAGTTGTTTTTGCGTATAATAGAAACTGTCACTGTTCGTTTTAACCTACCCTCTACCATACTAAATTGATGACTATCTAATTAAATACTATTATCTTGAGCAAACTTTGCCTTGTATACGCTGGTGAAACTTCTGGTTGACTATGTTGCTGAATTATTACAATCATAACACATACCATCTGGGAAGACCCTAATCTGTTCTCTGCTCACCATTTCCATATTATTATTTTTTCTTTGCATCCTGTTTAAATTATAATGTAATCAAATGCATGACTGTGGTAATGTAACTGAAACTTACATTCAAATTCTTCATCATAGGTGGCTGGATCTTCTTATGACTCTTGTGCTTGACTTTATAGATTTGGGGAAGCATACTTTTGGGTGGAGCTGCACTTTAACAAAATATTCCAGAGGTAATTACCAGGATTTTGATCATTCAACACCACATCCCGTGCCATGATGACCTCACAGCCAAATGGTCTGAATCCTGAAGAATGTCTGTAATAAATGCAATGACTGAAGATGAGACAAATAATAGAATTCTTCATTACTCAGATGTGAAGCGAGAAAGTGTTTGTGATATACCATCCAAGGATCAAGTGGTTTAGAACAATCTCACTAGCAAAGCCGCATATTTATACAATCTCACTAGCAAAGCCGCATATTTATAAAAGCATTGGGTAAGAAACAACATATTCAGATGACTATAACAATGAATTAACAGAAAACCTTGTGAGTATTGCATTAATCTAAAGCTGCTTGACTATTTATTTCACAAAACAGTATAGATTTTATGATATATATAGGTAAACCAATATTTGCGATGGGGTTGGGTCCCTAAAACCCAATCGCAGGTCAAAATATCGTAAATCAGTTTCATTATAATATGGGGTTCAATAGGATACGTTCTGCTAATCAGACACCCACATGTACCACTGAAGAAAAATCATAGAATAACGTACTACCAGCACTACTACACAGTTAAACAACACTCACCACATCATTAAGAACAAGTCTAGTTGTCATTACATGTCCCTCTTGGAGGGGCTCTAAGGTGGAGGAGACATCAACCTGAGTCCCACACAGACTTTGGGGAATCTGAAGAGTGGGGACTGGAGGTGTAGCCTCTTCATGGCCTTAAAGATGGTGAGCAAAACGCTTGCCAGACATTTTCAAAGTTACACTGCTCACTTCACAGTCACAAAACACCATAATGATGATGGGGACTCATTATTTTATGAAAATATGTAAGATAATGTTGTGATGGAGGTGTGGTCACATTGGTGGTCTCTGTTACTGACCTGACCTGATCAATGTTAGGTGGAGGTGGGGGTGGTTAGTGGTCTCGACCTGAAGATGTCTTAAATAAAGACGAAAACTATAGCACTATTTGCGGCCATCCAATGGGTGTACTGAATAAACTTTATTCACAACATCTGCTCTAATTGCGTTAGATAAATGAGTGAGAGGGAGGGAGAGGACTGACCCTTCAAGAAAGCAGTCAATTGAGGGAGCAAGAGTCGCTCTGTCCCACCCTCACCGCCACCTCCTAACTATAGCGAAGAATATCTGTTCTAACAGTGAAGAGAGAATTTGATACCATAATGATCCTGAATAAATGCTTCACAATACCATTTCAATAAAAGATTTTAAACAAAATATGCCGACATAATATGAGGACGGGGACTCAATTATTTTATGAAAATGTAAGAAATGTTAATACCAGAATCTATAAATTCAGTTCTAATAAAGTTAGACACACCATTTTTTCCTAAAATTATACTGAATATTTTATCTAAAAGAATGGACAGGTGCTTCCCCGCCTGGTCCCCGAGATATGCAGTTATCCAGAGATTGGAGCGCCTGCAACTGTCTAGCTTAACTACAAATGGAAAGGCCAAGGTGACTTAACTGAGACACTACTCAGCCGAGTGTCCATAACTAGAGCTGCAGATGCCCACCCCATAAGGGTCACACCTCGAGATTAGAAGCCACAATGCCAGAAAAATGTGAGGGCAAACTGTTTGGAGAGGAGTTGTGAACTCCTGGAACGATCTGCCATAAAGTGTTGTGACGGCACCGAGTGTGAGCTCTTTCAAGACAAGACTTGACCAATACTGGAGCGAACATATCCAGGAGCCAATGCACGCCTAGCTAGTACTTGCCAAAAGGCATGACAGACGCGATCGACTGCCCAAGCGGCTAACGAGCCGAGTCACAGGCAAAGAAGATAATAAAAGTAAAATAAAAGTGTCTTCAGTATAAAGTCAGCCATTAATGACTGGTCCTTGTCTTTGGCATTATTGAAAGTAGTCATAAAACTAACTTCATTTTAATATATAATCTTTAATGAATGTTGGATTATCATTATCACTGTAGTATTACTTTTGTTTCTCCTCTTTCTTGGTACCATTAAATGCAACTGAACCCACAAACCTAGCCATCGCCATGATACTCAAAGCATTTCACAGGCTAGCTTTGTTATATTCTGATATAAGACCTGGGTGGTGAGGCCTACCACGAATCTTGAAGGTTGTGTGAACATGAGGTTCCCAGGAAAGCCGAAGATCAGAACATAGTATCTAAGAGAATCTGTACAGCATAAGAAACTAAGAAGTAAAAGTAATTAAAGGAATTTAAATAAAATATAAAAAATGTCGATAACAGAAAGAAACGTAACAGAAAACTAAAGTACACTTAGAAAATTATAAAGTTTAAAGAAAAGATAAAAGAAAAGATAAATCTTATTCCTCGAAGTGCAGGCACCAGTTCGTGGCTGCCTCTTATGAGGATTTATGAGAGTAGAGCACAAAATGCTGTACAGTAACTCATATGATTTGATATTAAACAAAGAATAATTAAAACAAATATATTTATATTCTTACTCTAATGACAAGCAGACCTTTCTTGGGGAGTAACTCTTCATGTTGTTCATTGCATCGTTCGTGGTAGAAATGGGAAATGAGGGCATCTGTATTCATCTTCATAATCTCAAGGTGATTAAGAAGGAAGTGTATTCTAGAAAAAAATTGGGGACTGTATTGTAAAGGTTAATATATAAAGTGTTCAGTATTTTAATATAAAAATATGCCACATCTTTTTAATTTTCTAACTTGGCAAAAGGTGAAAGTATGCGAGATATTGGTAAATACAGTACCTTCATTTTTAGCCTTATGGTGATCCAAACCTCCAGATTGAGGGTGTAAAGAAGTTGAATGTTTTTTGTAATATTTTATCAGGGTTTCATAATACGCCTTCGAAAACAAAGAGTAACATCATTATGGCCCAAACCTCCAGACTGAGGTGTGAAGATGTTGACTACAGGATTTCTTGTAATATTTTATACAGTGTTCTATAATATGCTCTCTAACAATATTAGAAGTTCCATTTTTCACCTCTGTAAACCCGACTGTATAAAGAATGGAAAGGTTTTGGCTGATTAAAATATTTCATTAAGTAATATGTTCAGTAAGAGAATGTTTTACACACCTTAGAATTATTAGCTACTTTGGTACAAAAATCTTCAAAATCAATTTCCAGAATCTCCAGAGGTAATCTTGAAATTTGTTATCTTCGAGTCCATTGTGAAGAATGTTAGGAGGGTCGAGCACCTCCTTCAACAGCTGTGAGGAGCTTCCACACTACACGCTTCGTCAAGACACTTTTCAATAGTTGATTTCATCTGTTGAATTAAATAATGATGTTTTTGTATGACAATTGTCAGAATTAAAAAGCATAATCAAAGCATAAATAACAACACTTTGCAAAAATCAATGTAATCTACAATAAACAAAAATATTTGAGAATTTTATCAATGCACCGCAAAACTAACCTCTTATAAAAAAAGAAAATCAGTAAATTATACAGTACTTAATATTAATTTGATATTAAACACATTTGATATTAAGCACACCGAGAATGGGCAGAGAAAGACTGGTAGATGGAATGTATAATTCAGAGAAAGAACAAGTGAAGCATACTATCCATTTGTAACTTCTCCCTGCCCCCATTACTCTTTGCCACAGCCCTCTAACCACTCCATCCGTGTTTGTATGTTGAACACCCATGATGTAACACATTATCATATTTTTCACTCACCTTTTATAGCATGTTTTTCATACCTTATAAATGATTGTATCCCTAAGCTCTTGGCTTTGACTTTCATGTCATCTGCTTTGCTAAGAAACAATGTATCCACACTGGCTCGTATTTGGCTAACAAGGCTTGAGCCACCAGCTTGGCAGATTTTATGAACTTGTGAGTCAAAGCCAATGATTTCAAGTAGTCGTTCCATTTCCTTTTGAATGTGTTCAACATTCTGGGCTCCGACACAAACCTAAGAATGAAACAGTTAATTGTATGTTAAAAACTACCAAAGAATTAATTTTATTTTATTGAGGTTAACTTTTTGTTGAAATAAAAGTGAATAAAGTAATAATAATATTCCGTAAATTATTTCACATCTTACCTTTTGGCAAATGAGATAACCCTTGATGTTTCCTCAAGCATATCATCTGCTCTCTCACACAGAGCACCAACATAATATATACAGAGGAATACATGTTTTCCAACATTATTTGAAGGAACTGTACACTTGAATCTGGATCAGGCCAAGCCAGCTTGTACCACCACACCTTCAACTGAAATGTGTATACACTTGAGGTTAAAACAGTTGATTGATTATGTACATCAGTGATTTTATTTTCCTTAATATCTCATTCATTATTTTAACTTTCAAAAGTTAATATAAATAAATATAGTTCTGTGAAAATTAAAATAAGAACTGATTCCTATCATTTGGGAAGGCTATACTGTACTGGCCTTAAACTAAATTTGACTTGATGATTAAAAGTTTCATAAGTAACTTTTCCAATAACATATTTTTAGAATGGAAGAACTACTGCATCAGCAATGTTTTCTGGGTGTGTTTCATTTAGTATATATCACCCTCAAGAAATTATATGATGGTCATCATCATAGGTAGCAGGTAGTAGGCAGCTACTAAACAGGGAGGTACTACCGCCTGGGAAGATATTGGAAGCAAAATGTGTTGTCTACATGTAATGGTAGACCCTGCTGCCATGTGGCATCATGAAAATTATGACCAAGTCCCAGGTTGTTGATCTGACTTTTCCTATTTCTACACACAATTGCAGGGTCTCAAGTGTTTCTTACTATGGCAACACAACATACATACATTGTTTCAATATTGATCTTTTTTATTTTTTTATTTCTTTATGGTTCTTTATCATCATTATCATCATTCTATTATTATTTTTATTATTACATTTTCGCCCCCAGGCCCCGATGTGGGTCAGTGACCTGTGCCCGTGGGCTAATCCCGTAAAAATAAATCAATCAATAAAAATAATAAGGCAAAGTTATTAGTTCCTGTTTTCCATCATTAAAGTCTTATCTACGTCAAAATTATTTCTAATAATAATAATATAATAATAATAATAATAATAATAATAATAATAATAATAATAATAATAATAATATAATAATGATAGCTGGTCATTTGTTTCTCAAAAGCGTCAGTTTTTCTAAGGAATTCACTAGCGCCCGATACACTACCAAGTCAAAATTGAGAATAAATATAAATGCTGTACAGTGCTACATTTTATTGTAGTACAGTATTTCTTTATCACAAAAAGTGACAGTTTGACCATATCATTCATAACCCTAAGTTTAGATTCTTCCTAAACCCTGTAATTCTCCATCACTGTAGCTGTCAAGGATTATAAACTTAAAAAAGGTCTTAAGTCGTTTCTAAACTAAGTCAGCTGCTTCATGGATGAGGGAACCAATTATACAATCTGGGTACTGTATAGGAAAAGGATCGGGCAGGCTCCTCAGGGCATGAAGGATCATCACATACTACACAAAATAACTTCAGAATGTATAGTCAGTAGGTTGGTCAAATACTTGGGCTCACCAAACATTAGTGTCTTAAAAGTCATTAGACAGAGTTTGACCATCCCAGCTTTAACTAGAAGCCACTGTAATTAAATCAATAATGGGGTAGTGGAAGTCCTCGGTGGGAGAGCAAAACTAAGCCTGACAACCCTGTTTAACTTTCTTCAGTAAATACTTAGGTACTGTAGACAGACCATAAAGAGTTACAATAGTCAACCCGAGACAAAATAAGTGAATGTAATAGTGTCACAAGACACTATCTATCCAAAACTGTTCAACAACATATAGATTTCCAATATGAAAGTTGCAACTCTTAATTACTGAATTTATATGTTCTTATTATTCAGTTTTGAGTCAAAGTTCACCCAAGATTACAAATAGATTCGACAGGACTGAGTTGTACTTCCCCAAAGTTTAAAGAGCCAGAATCATCTGTGTCGTCTCCCTCCTAATTCCTTGGATGACAATAATTTACGTTTTGCCGTCATTCAGTTGAAGTTTTTTTTCCTAGTCATCCAAATCTTAATATCGGGCATCAAGGGTTTCATTATCTCCTCAACATTTATCATTTTTACACAAAGCTGTTGATCATCAGCATAGAAATGGTAGGCAACACCATGAGTATCCAGCAGAGATGCAAGACTACTGGTATAGACTGTAAACAGAAGTGATCCTGTGGACTCCAAACTGCAAAGGACGGGTCTGAAATGGTTCTACCAACCATCACACATTGAGATTGGTCTGACAAATAAGACTCAAGCAGTGAGAGTGCATTCTCACAGACACCAAACGACCAAAGATCCTGAAGTAACAGATGATGATCTACTAGGTCAAAAGCTGCAGAGAGATCCAGCAAAACCCGAAGGAGGATTTCTTGTTATGAATTTTACATAAGGCAATTTCAGTTGAATGATGCTTCCTATAGGCTGACTGAACCAGAGGGCTTACTCCATCTCTCTTTAACAGAGGAAGTAAGTGATTCAGCATAGGACTCTCTGTGATCTTTGATAAGAATGAGAGATTAAAGACCAAACGATAATTTGACATATTTTCAGTATCATGATCAGGTTTCTTAAAAGTAGACGCAATAAATCCTGTTTCTCAGGTAGCACAAAATTGCCCCCTGTAAATCATTTATTTGTGACTTACAAAGAAAGTCTGCAGCATGTTCGTAAGCAGAGTGGTACCTAGACACATTTATAGGATCTACGCGACATAAAGTCTTTTGAGTCGGTGATTTAGCGCAGAGAGTTGTTCATCTCAACAGGACAAAGCGGTGAAAAGTGAGGTTATGGCGTAACTCGCTGAAAGAGTATTATGGCGTAACTAAGCTGAAAGAGTGAGGTTATGGCATAACTCGGCTGAAAGAGTGAGGTTATGGCATAACTCGGCTGAAAGAGTGAGGTTATGGCATAACTCGGCTGAAATTCAACTGAAAATTCCGAAATAAAAACACCTTCAAGGTAATTTTGTATGTGATATCATTGCCATAAAAAAAGTCAAGGAAAAATCTGAGGCAAGCTGAGCATCTGAAGTGGAAGAAGGCATAGTAGTTCCAGACCTCTGGCCAAACAGCCCATTCATAACCGCATACGAATTTTTCTGATCACTGTCACAAGAGGCAACTGTACTTTACTTATGTTGTATTCAACTTGCCTACCCACACTGAACAAACAACAGCCCTGTGCACAGTCATATACTCTGATCTAGTGTGGTCTGTTCGCCTCCTACACCACTCTCGTTCAGCACTTCAATGATCCTCACGAAGAGAACTTAAAGATGAGTCATACCATGAAGAGTCATCTCGTGCTTTAATTTCCTTCGTGACCTTTGGACAATAACGGTCTGAAATGGACTGGAAGATATCATTATGTAATTTAAACCATCTCATCAGAGGACAAAACAGTTCAAAGAATGATCGACTTCCTCAATTATGGTCTGGTCAATGTCTCTTTATTTCCCGAAAGTAATTGTTTTACTGTAAGAAGGGGGGGGGGGGTCTTGGGACAATAGAACCAAAAGTAACCAAAGCATGATCAGAGCCTGTTGGATCGATCAGGTCAACTGCAACATCTAATGCAAGAGACAAAACTAGGTCTAGAGTGTGTCCATGGAGATGTGTTGGTTTGGACATGATACGTGATTGACAAATTGTTAAGATAGAGAATTTCCAAGAACTGAGAGGAAAAAGGTTTCAGAGATGGGATGTCAACCCAATAACTGAAGTAACCACGGATCAAACACCGCCCATTCTTTCCCGAGTCTCAAGAAACAAGCCAAATTGATCCATGGACTATTTGTCTTCCCCGCGCTTCGATATGTTTCCAGAACACCAGCTGATACCACTGCAGTAACCAATCACATTTTAGAATTGAAAAATTACGTAACAACAATCACGCCCCAATACGAATTGATATAATGCCTTTCAGCTGCGGAGCGACATATTTCGAAATCCCTCTTCAACGTGTCAACCAGAGCTTTCTGCTGTCTCATCACGGCCAGCTAACTTACACTAAGCCACACTTATGTGTATTATTCTCTTAAGTCTAGGGACGTGATAGCCTTAGACACAAACTTAGTGTAGTAATTGTGTCCTACCTGCGAACTTTCCAATCAATACTTATACTAGACACGACATTTATTTCCTTGGCCAGTGATCTTACCAAACGTTACTTGCAATAATTCGATTGAGACCATCAGTGTGCTCTTATTAATTTTCTGTTTTACTGTGATTTATCAGTGAATTTATGTAACCTTTTGGTGTGTTTACTTGTTTATAAATATTGATGGTACGGTTTACAAAACAGCGATCACCAGAAGGAAATGTGCGATTTGGTTTAAATTTTTGGTACACACTATCAGCATGATATTAAACAGAAATGGAAACGACAATGCATTGAACCAACTAGAACCTAGTAGAACCTGACCTAACAAACCCAACCTATGAGGTAGGTTCCTGATTATCGTGCTCTATATATGTTTAATATTATACCATTAGTGTTTACAAATTTTTTAACCAAATCGCAGATTTACTTTTGATGGTAGATGGAAACCCAACAAACTAACCCCTAACCCAACGAAAGTAAGCAAAAGAACCTTGATACGTAATTCTAAACTTAATAAGATCCGCAATTATTTTATTAAAAGGATCCGGAGTAATGGAACACAATTTATACAGTTGGAAAGGAAGGAACAAAGACGGCGGGAGGGAATTAGGTGAAGCCGGACTGACTACGGTGAGAAAATGATTATGACGTTAATGCACCAAGAGGCGTAATTTTAATGCCGTAACATCAGTGTTCGCCGCGCTTTTACCCGTAATTTCCACTCCTCCATGCCCTTCCCACCTACAAGGAATTTTAAATTGTAGAATAGAGTAAATAAAAAATCCTAAAAAATAGAGAAAATTATAATAAAGTTGTCGTTTCTTTTAATATCCTTAAAATCATTAAAGCAATAAGTACAGCAAACATATAGAAAATCAACAAACATACGAGTGATAGCTGTGTTTTAAGCACTTACAATATTAATTTTAAGTATAATTATAAGAAAATTACTATCTGCTTAATTACCCTTCATAAATGATTTCGGGCCTAGTAACTATATTACATATATTATTCATAATTTGTTCACGATTGGAATTTATGGTTAACATTTTTGCGTAATCTTACTTTTTGGTGTTTTAAAAGTTCGGTATTTCTTTCACTAAATTACATTATTAACCATAGATTATATCCCGTGACAAGAGGTATTCACGGAAGGCCTGTTGGACCATTAGGAAAGCAGTGCCCAGGCAGCCACCCTCAGTAAAGGCTAGTACAAACACACCGGTAACATGCATAACTCTCAATACTGTGCCGGGGTTCAGATCTTGCTTGGCCCGTACACACATGAGATGGATTTTACGTAGAGTGAACCTGCCAAACACCACAGATTTTCCTCCGGGTACTCGGATTTTTACTCGACTAACTCTGAACAGTACAATAAATTCAAAACAAAATAAACCAACTGTAAGGCATTCAAACTCCAAGAGTCCCTATGACTCCACCACTGCCTCACTAGGTGTCCTATGACCCCCACTGCCTCACTAGGTGTCCTATGACCCACCACTGCCTCACTAGGTGTCCTGACCCCACCACTGCCTCACTAGGTGTCCTGACCCCACCACTGCCTCACTAGGTGTCCTATGACCCCACACCCTGCCTCACTAGGTGTCCTATGACCCCACCACTGCCTCACTAGGTGTCCCCAGCCCCCACTGCCTCACTAGGTGTCCCTATGACCCCACCACTGCCTCACTAGGTGTCCTATGACCCCACCACTGCCTCACTAGGTGTCCTATGACCCCACCACTGCCTCACTAGGTGTCCTATGACCCCACCACTGCCTCACTAGGTCCCTGGACCCCACCACTGCCTCACTAGGTGTCCTATAGCTCCACCACTGCCTCACTAGGTGTCCTATGACCCCACCACTGCCTCACTAGGTGTCCTATGACTCCACCACTGCCTCACTAGGTGTCCTGACCCCACACTGCCACTAGGTATCCCAGGCTCACACTGCCCCACTAAGTTCTCTGTACCACTGCCTCACTAGGTGTCTCTGACTCCACCACCACTCATGGGGTGTCAAACCACCACTGCCTCACTAGGTGTCCTATGACTCACCTCCACTGGTGTCCTATGACTCACCACTCACTAGGTGTCCTCACCTGCCTGCTAAGCTCCACCACTGCCTCACTAGGTGTCCTATGACTCTGCGCCACTCCCACCTCACCAAGGTGCCTCGACTCCCACCTAGGTGTCCCTATGACTCCACTTACTGCCTCCTCCACCCCTCCGGCTCCACCACTGCCTCACTAGGTGTCCTATGACTCTGCAATGCCTCACTATATCCACCACTGCCTCACTAGGTGTCTGTAATCCCACCACTGCCTCACTAGGTGTACCTATGATTCCTTCACATACAGTTCCACCACTGCCTCACTGGTGTCCTATACCACTGCCTCTGGTGTCCTATAATCCTAGCACTGCCTCACACTATGACTCTAGCACTGCCTCACTGGTGTCCTATGACTCCACCACTGCCTCACTATGACTCTAGTGCTACTCTTCAAGTGTCCTACTACTTGTAACTTCTGTACAAATAAACTTGATTTGACTTTTTGTTTCCAACACTACCTTTACAGAATGGTCTTTCAATCCATCTTTGGTAGTCCTTATAGAATCAGATTTCTGAGGTCATATTGTATTTAAATAATGATGGAACAATAACCCACATACTTACACTATGAAAGATGGCAGTTTGTCTCTAATGAAGTGGCTGAAGCTGTTGTGTTGGTCTATGGAGATAAAATTATCCTCTGCAGTGCCTCCCACACCTGTTCACGCTAGATGATTGGTGAAGTGGATCCAGCTCTGCAGAATGAACCTGAGTACTGGTCCTTCTATCACAAGTGGAAGGCCCAAGTCTTGTCTATAAAGAGCAAATTTACTATGATTCACCTTCATTGGTAATGAATCTTAAAAAAGTTAAATAATAATATCAACAGTAGTTTATATGACCAGTGAACTAAATATGATTAAGACACTACTATCCGCGAGAAGAATTCGCCAGTGGCTAACGTTACAACACATAAACTTCAGTCAGTATATGTATGTACATTGAGAAAGGTGAGAGTTAGGAAGCATAGAGACTCTTAAACAAAGGTAGAATTGGGGAAGATTAATTTTGCCCTTGAAAGGGAATGTTTAACTCTTGGCTTCACAAATATTTTGTCCTACCTAAGCATCTGTAGGCCTAAATTATCTTGTAAGGACTTAGCTTTCAATGAGAATGAGATGGATTGGATGGCCCAGGATGGAAGTGATGAACTAGGATGGATGTGCATAGGTGTTTTCAGGATGGAGACTTGTTCGGGGAGAGAGACTGTGCCAAAATTTAGATGTACAGTCATAATCAAAGTTTCGACACCCCCCTGGCTTGGTGTTGCCAAGGCCAGGGTTGAAAAGGCTGGGTGATCGGACGCAGACATTACCATCACAACATCAAGACTCACTGCACACGACATGGAAAGAATTTTATACGAATTTTGACATGACATGCACTTGCATAAAAATTTAATTCTATTGGCACACATAACAATAGCAGTTAGGGGTGGGCATTGCCTCACCTTGTCGACTGACCTCCCCCCTCTTGACGAAATTCGTGCCACCCTGTGAAATATGCTGCCATGATGATTCATGTGTAATACGAGGACTCGCATCTAGTGAGCGACAGGTTTGGGACCGGCAAAAGTTATCATGCTCCAATCTTAACATGTTATTGTTATGTATGGCACAATGTTATAATGCATTTGTTATGCAAGTTGATGCCATGTCAAAGTTCGTAATAAGTTTCCTTCCTGTTCGCAGGTCTCAGAGCGTTGTGGTGGTGGAATGTGAACCTCATCATAGTAGTGGTCGATCCCCAGCCTTTTCCTCCCTGGCACTGGCGAACACAGCCAGGAGGGTGTCGAAACTTTGGATTGTGACTGTACATGATATTATAAAAACAAACAGGATGTCTCCCATTTAATGCAAATCTTAAGATCTGGGTTAACTATATTTAAAATTATAGTGTAGTCACTCATGTATCATTATATCAGCCTCTAATTTTTTAGGGCAGCATGTAAAATCCTGCCTTAATGGCGTCTTTGTCCGACCTCACACTCACTTACAAGCTGCCACAGAATAAAGGGACAGCAACACATTCAAGTGTTATACTCCAAAAATTGTCAATGAGGCTGTATAATGATATAATGATATCATCACACAGTATTAAGCATTATTTTTCACAAGAGAGGATGCAAACAATCTTCCTGCAAATGAGAAAAACAGACACAGTGTAGTCAACAAATATTATATTCTCAGAGGAGGGTATTAGGAACATAATTGTTCAAGCTAAGGTCCATAAGAACCTTGCCTGACGTGTCAACGTGGTGTTAAGAAAATTGTGCATCAAGTTCTTGGAGCTCTTAAAATACTGTTCTGCAAATGCATAAATGAGCGAAAGGTTCCAGTGACTTGAAAATAAATATGTGAGTCCCATATTCAAATAGGAGATTATTATCAATAAATAATTCAAAACTGGTGAGCTTGACCACCAGTGTGTAAAGAATACTAGACATAGCATTATACGAGATACCATGATGAAACCTCTACTACAAACACTTCTTGTAAGGAATACCAGCACGGGTTTATGCTGGGACAGTCCTGCTTTTGCAATTGCAAGGTGCTGATGTTTGGAATCAGAACCTTGAACATGGTGGCAATATCAACAATAGAGATTTGGATTTGCCAAGACTTTCCAAAAAATACCCATGAAATGCTAAGTTTAAATTGGAAAATACAGGTCAGAAGTATCCTAGAATAAATCCGAGACTTTCTTCATGAGCCAAGAAGTGTGTGGTGATTAATAGCATAAATTCGTTGTGTACCCGCGACAAGCGGGCCACACCAGGGAGTGTACTGGCCCGTTGTTGTTTGTTTGTTTCGCAAGAAACATGTCACTTGTACACTCCGTCATACAAATATTCGTGGATGATGCCAAGATATTAGGAAAATTAAGAACTAAACGAACTCTGTCAACTTCAGGAGTGGTCGAAAGAATGGCTGTTAAGATTCAATGTTACGAAATATAAGAGGCTGCACCGAGGTTGTACTGTGGGGTATGTTTTGTTTGGTTCACTCAGGATGAGATGGAGAAAGGAAACTCACAATGTGCTCTCTGTATACATATTGGATGTACAATGCAGCTTGGTGCTGGTGTCACGTGCCTGTAGCGCTCGGAACTGCATAGCGTGGGGCATATGTTCAGCCTACATTTCATACAAGCTATTAATAAATTGTTAATTGTACTTATTATATTATTATTGTTTTAGTTACTTAGGTTAATTGTATATTTATGTATGTTATTTATATGCATCATTGTCTTACTCTGTTAAGTCAACTCAGGGTAATATTAATTAATTATATAAAATATCCAGCAAATGTCCTGAATCACGTGATATGGCGGCTCCTCCACGGCGTGCGCGCATTCGGCAGTAGCGAAAAAGCCCGTGGCATAGGTTAAACGTGTCCATTCGTTCTCTAGCCTTGACCCTTGTCTAGTGCTTTATCAGTCTTCTGCAATGCCTTAGGGTATCAGGTATTAGTGACACGTTTAGTTAGGCCTAGGAAGGGATCCTGGTGGTAAGGTATCTCCTGTTTGGTAAGGATAATCATTTTGTAGTGATTGTTGTATATATATATTTCGTATGTCTTGTGTAATATAGTAATGTTAAGTAATATTTGTTTGGTCTAACTCTTACAGCATATTTTCCTTCCGGCATCACTCTTATTTTATTATACACTTAACTTATTCCCTTAAATTCATGTTTGCTAGTCATTACTCCCTTTAGAACATAAATTGAATTAATTAATTATCTTCCTTTTTGTGATTCACTTATTTCAACTGTTCTTACTTTTTCAAGTACATTTAGTTAGTAGGTTTTTGGTGAGGATAATTATTGCGTGTTCCTATTTGTTCCTTTTTTGTTAATAACGGGGTAGGATTCACTCCCCAAGTATAAAGGGTAGTGGGATCGCGACACTGGGAAGTGGCAGCGTGGTTACAAGCGAGAGAGCTGGTTGGTGGGGTGCTCAGAGGAACGTGGGTCGCCACGCTCGCCGCGGCAGGGCGAGGCGCCAGGCAGTGGCAGGGAGAGGTGGTGTAGCTTGCTGCGGCTGTAGCTAGAAGAAGAGGTAGGTCACCACGAGGTCAGGTCTTATATAGCGAAGTAGGCTGGCTTAGTAGTTGACCTCCGTCATTTAAGGCGCGCTGGTTGACCTAGACCACGAGCATACACTGGAATTCGCGGGGTCGCTACTCAGCGACAAAAGCGTTTGTGGGGAGGATCACCAATACTCCCTCCTTCCCTCCAGGCGGTGTGGAGACTTGTTTTCTACAGGATTGCATGGCACATGTGAGGCAGAACGGGCGGTGCATGCCACATGTGAGCCATAACGGCGAGGGCGTGGATGAGCCGGCCGCTAGAGGAAACAACTGTCTAGATACACAACATCTGTGGGAGTAGAGAGGGAGAAAAAGGGTGTGTGAGGCGATGAATGTTGTGCTTCACTCGCGACAGGTACAGAGTCGTCAGATGCGCCTGCTGGGGTGTGTGGGCCTGGGTCAGGAGCAGGGGCTGCGTCAGCAGAAGCGGATGAGGGCTCGTGACAGCAGCTGGGTCACGACAGCAGCAGGGTGCAGGACAGTAGCAGGGGTACCTGAGAGGGAGAGGGGTGTGTGGGTCCGCGGCAGGGTACTGCTGGGCCGGGGCGGCGTCTGAGGCAGGACGGGTGTGTTGGGGTCGGTAGGACGTGGTGCTTGGGGCAGAAGAGGAGCGGCTGTTCTGCTTAGAGTCGCAGAGCTGCTCTTGGGTGTCCCTAACCTGCGGTGTAGAGACAGTAGTTGTAGAGCCGATGAGAACTGCTTCTGTGTGGATAAGCCAGTCTTCCATGTTGCTTGAAGACTGGGAGGTGATCTTTCTCCTCCATCCTGTGTGAGTGCGAATCTCCGGGGTCACCATTTGTGTGGGGTTAGTGATATTTGGGTTCACACTCAGGATGGGATGGAGAAAGAAACTCACAATGTGCTCTCTGTATACATATTGTATTGGATGTACAGTGCAGCTTGGTGCTGGTGCTGGTAAGGAGGCAGCATGGTTACAAGCGTGATGTAAGAGAGCTGGTTGGTGAGGGTGCTCAGAGGACAAGCTTGTGGGTCGCCATGCTCGCCGGCGGGAGCGAGGGCCGCCAGGCAGCAGCGGCGGAGGATGTGGTGTAGCTTGCTGCGGCTGCTAAGAAGAGGTAGGT
>NW_024719685.1:0-14448 GCF_018991925.1 Homarus americanus | reverse complement strand
TATATATATATTTTATAATCGCAGTCATGTACTGAATATTCTATGTAAAAAATATTAATTTTAAATGAATTATTTCTAGTGTGGTCGACTTCCTACACAAAGACGGGCTATAAATTGCCTTCTTACTCCTCCCCCTCCATCCCTCTGTTCTCAGAGAGAAGGTCTTGGTAAATAACTTTTGTTTGTTTATTTTCATTGTTTGTCTAATTTATCATGTTGTATCAAAGTAATATTACTAAAAGTTTTAGGCAGCTACCAAACAGGGAGATACTACCGCCTGGGAAGATATTGGAAGCATAATGTACAGTATTGTCTAATGGTAGATCCTACTTCCATATGGCATCACGAAAATTGTGACCAAGTCTTAGGTTGCTGATTTATCTTACTGCCTCATTTACACACAATTGCAGAGTTTCAATTGTTTCTCTTCCTTTGACAACACAACATACATACAATATAATGTTTCACCTTTGATCTTTTTTCCATTTATTTATGGTTGGTTATTTAAAATAATGCCAATTCACTTCAAGTATTGGCATCAAATTTTACCCGCTGGTGTACACTAGTGACTCACTTAAGCGTCAGTTATTTAACTGGAACTAATGTTGGTGTGAGTAAAATATTTCCATTTACTTGAAATAGATTTGCCGATTTATTTGTTTATTTATTTATAGTTATAATATATTGTAATACATTAAACACACTGCAAGTATTTTCTTTAATTTATATACTTGTTTTGCGAAAAAGGGAGGCTACCATTATACCTGGTAGGTGAAGTTGACCAGACATTTATGATCATTAAGGACCAAACTCCGAATCCATGACGTGACTTCTGTTAATCATTCTCATCCTAAATTTACCACTGTCGGTAGTTTCAAGAATTAACTCAGTCATTTACTGAATATTCTTTGTAAAAAAATAAATTTTAAATTAATTATTTATAGGAGATAAGTATTATGATCAGTAAATATACAGATATGCATTACTGACCACCTCCGAACACAAGGACGGCTAAAAATAGCCACAGGCGGTCACAGTCAAGGTCACTTTCCCTTTCTTGTCACTGGCAAATGGGGGGGGGGTGATGATAGCAACTGTGTTTATTACCGGGGTATATTGTTCTTTTACGGTATGTTAGACTGGTTTATAATACATTCTTATTATTTTAATATACCGGTAATCTTCATTTTAATCCAGCTTCCCAAACGTAAGTTTCAGTATAAAATAATTAGTGGTAGGACCTTGTGAGTGGTTTACCATGTTTCCATCACCACTCTTGACACGCTAAACCGCAATATTTAAGAAAATTTTATCTCTGGTGCTTAAGACGACCCCCTAACTTTGGGCTGATTTTTTCTTCTTCAAATTCCGTCTTGTAGGCCGAGATATACGGTAGCTGGAATTCTTATAAGATAGTGAAATTTTGAATATAAAATTGCTATAGTTCGCATGAGACAAAAATTTTAGTTCCAATTACAAATGGCTAAAATTTTTATCTCGTGTGCAAAATATATGACGTTTATATTCAAATAATTCGCTGTCTTGTAAGGATTCCAGCAATGCAAATTATATTCTCCTAACTTTAGTCTGTGATATTATAAAATATAAAAACTTAAAGCCGACTGTATAACCACCAAACCCTGGCTGGGAGGGAGGGAGGGAGGGAGGGAGGGGAGTGACGTGTTAAGACAGTTGGCGCTGAAGGTCTCGTGAAGTATTTATTTGTTTATTTATGTCAATTAGATTGAGTTTTTGTTTTTTGTTTATAAAATGTCACAGAAGTGACCGGGGAAACTATAATTTACATAGCTGGAATTCTTATAAGATAGTGATTAATTTGAATATAATCATGCTATAGTTTGCACTAGACAAAAATTTTAGTACATTAGTACATTTAGTACACTGCCCTTAGGACAGTGTAGCCTGCCCAGAGAAACATTCGGCACGAATTTAAAAATATGATGCTCCAGATTGACTTGTGCAAAATAGGAAAGATTCGCTTTAAATTAAAACATTGTCCTTAATTGTGGGTGTCGCTTTAAATCAATACAGTCGGCCCTTAACATACGCGGGTTTATAATACACGGATTTGCAAATACGCGGATTGTCCCGCCGGAGGAATATTCTGTACATTGAAGTAATTGAAGTACATTCAAATCGCGCGCGGCACCGAACACGGGACACCGCCCGCTCCCGCAACCTCACACACACACGCATAGCTCTCCCTCACTCAGTCAGTCTCGCTGTAACCACGCTTGTGTTGACATCAGCATTGTAGTTGCAAAAATATTACATTTCCGTGAATGTATTATATCAAGCACAGTATGAATAGAATATCACTAATATAAGAGTATTTTAACCGAAAACTACTAAAAAAACGAGTAACATATCTTGAACATCGGAAGGCTAGGTAAAGTCTTTTGTTTTCATGTAGTTTATCCTAATTTACATTGAAATGCATTACGTTTCAGCAAAACTACTATTTATTTCTGAGAATATGGAAATGTAATATTTTGCTGAAATGACGTACGTATTACAGTGGAAAGTGACGAAAGCAATGACTCGCTTTCTTTCGTTCAAAAGATGTTACCGTAATCGCTTTTCGAATGGTTTTCAGTTAAAAAACTGTTGTATTACAATAATATTCTATCCTAATTCACTTGTGATGCAACAGTTATTTTACCTGAAACCATTCAAAAAGCGATTATGGTAACATCTTTTGAACGAAAGAAAGCGAAAGTCATTGTTTTCGTCACTTTCCACTGTAATACGTACGTCATTTCAGCAAAAATATTACATTTCCGTGAATGTAGTATATCAAGCACAGTATGAATATAATATCATTGTAATATAACAGTATTTTAACCGAAAACTATTAAAAAAACGAGTAACATCTCTTGAACATTGGAAGGTTAGGTAAAGTCTTTTGTTTTCGTCATGTATTTTATCCTATTTTACATTGAAATACATCACGTTTCAGCAAAACTACTATTTATTTCTGAGAATATATTCATTCAGGCACAGTTTAGGTAAAATATACATGTGCTGTAACATTTTTTTAATTGAAAACGATTCGAAAAACACGTACCCTCTAGCCCTGTTCAAGGAGAAGACTGGGAGGAGCTGTTTGGTGCTTAAGACGATGACAAGGAAAATGATTTTGATGGATTTTAATGAAAATATTCAGAAAGACCCTGGCACTGTCAAGGAAAGTGGCTGCTGAAGGCTTCCGGGACATGGCAGAGGACGAGATTAGGGAGCTAATTGAAGAGCACGACACTGAGCTGACCGAGGAGGATCTACAGGAGTTAGTAGACTCAGGCAAGGAAGAGGAAGCGAAAGGGAAAGAGGATGAGGAAGAGCACCAAGAAATAACATTGGAGAAGTTGGGGGAGATGACCAGGAATATTGAGGCACTGAAAAACCTGGCCTATAGTATGGACCCCTCCATGGTGAGTGCCCTGAAATTCATGCGAGGGATGGATGACGTTTTCGCTCCATACAAAAACATCATGGAAGAAATGAAAGAAAGAGACGGCAACTCCCCATCACCATGTTCTTTGATCACCGAAGGAGAGATTTAACACCATCAATCACTGGCGGCAGTGAGGAAGCAGCTGAATCCACAGTCGCCCCCACTTCACCACCTGTTATGGAATTGAGTGACGATGAGCCCGATGACCCCCGCCCTGTCGCCGAGGAGAGGTACGGTACAGTAAAGTGAAATTCTTATCTCTTTTTTTTAATAGCTTTTCTTGCCATGTTTATTGTTTGTAAAAATGCACAGCACAGTACAGTTCAGTACAAGTACTGTACATAGGAAGTGGAGGTGCAGTTATTCACAAAACATTTGTGTTTGTTGTCGGCAGTAGTGACGGTGCGGAGGGAGCGAGTTGGGAGGAGTGGTGAGGTGACCTTGGACGCAGGAGCAGGGACGAGTGGAGATGCCAGCCAGTGTATTTTAGGTGTATTAATTGTTTTTATAGCTATTTTTGCATTTTAATATTAAATACTGTACATTACGTTTCAACAAAACTACCATTTATTTCTGAGAACATAGAAATGTAATATTTTTGCTGAAATGATGTACGTATTACAGTGGAAAGTGGGATAAAATTGTGACGCAAGCAATGACTCTCTCTCTTTCTTTCGTTCAAAAGATGTTGCCGTAATCGCTTTTCGAATGGTTTTCAGTTGTGGGATTATAAGGCTAATGATAGGATAGAATATTATTGTAATACAGTACGAGTACAACAGTTTTTTAACTGAAAACCATTCGAAAAGCGATTACGGTAAAATCTTTTGAACAACGAAAGAAAGCGAAAGTCATTGTTTTCATAATTTTATCCCACTTTCCACTGTACAGTAATATGTACGTCATTTCAGCCAAAATATTACATTTCCATATTTATTTCTGAGAATATATTCATTCAGTCACAGTTAAGGTAAAATATACTTGTGATGTAATATTTTAATGAAAATACGGTATCGTAGTTTTCTTTTGTATCAAATTTAATTAACAAAGATTGATGTTTCAAATGTAATGAACAAAAATTTATGTACAGTATCTATAAATAAACTTAAACAAATGAATACTTTGTTTTACATCGTCCTGTGTATACCATACCATGCATTTGGCTACTTTGGGCTTGCTATGATGACGCAAGAGATCTGCCCTGGCATCTGTACCGACACTCACAGCTGGTGGTGTGTTGGTGCGTTGTTTCCACAGCTTATTGGAAGTTACTGGTAAATATTTTTCAACCTAACGAAACTATTACCCTTTTAGAGGTCGACCCCCAATTTTTTGCAAAATAATTTGGTCTTAAAAACTCGAACTACACACAGGTATATACGGTAAATAAGGACATAGGGGGCCAGGGTTTTTTGGTTTTTTTTTGGGGGGGGGGGCAGCACATATACGCGGATTTTTAACATCCACGGCTATCTCTGTTACGTAACCCCCGCGTATGCTAAGGGCCGACTGTAATCTTAAATTGAATCGCTTTAAATCGACGTTCTACTGCACTTTGTATGTATACTTTTTCTGTGAATTGGAACCAATTACCCAACATCCCACTGAAATAATATTCATTTAACGAAATTTTCGGTTAACAACCGACTCTGTGGAACCAATTGTGTTCGTTAATCGAGGGACCACTGTATACTTATTCTTACCCACAATAAGGCATACTAAGACAAATTACGTATCATTAAAACTACATTATGCAAAACCTAACATTTTAAAAAATCAAAATCACATTGAAATACTGTATTACACGGCCCCTGAAAATTGGTGGATGAGTGTGACAGGCTTGGCCGCTCGAGCAAACAGCCATCAGTAGAGGTGGGAAATCTAACTGTGAACAACTTCATATTTCAGTGATTCTGAACTTTTAAAATGTTAGTTTTTGCATAATGTAGTTTTATTGATACGTAATTTGTCTTAGTGTGCCTTATTTAAGTAAAAATAAATATATATATTAAATGAGTCCTCTGAAAGTATGAATTTACCACAGTTTAACAGTTAATTCATGTATAAGATTTCTGATAAACTTCCTACGTGCTCATGTTTGAAATAATGAATGTATGTATCTTTATATAATTTAGCTAAGTATCTTTCTCGTCAGAAACGGTCATCCCAACAATTATGAATAAACTCATTTAGAAATACATCATTACTTCAAGACAAAATTGAACAGATTTGCAACAGCCAATCAGCTGTAACTCTTGAGAGGAGGGCGGGGCATCTTTTCTCAGCTGGGAAAAAACGCACTATACTTACATTTGTATGTGGAAACTTGGAGCTTGATGAAGTGATGTCCTGTACATAGGGAGACATCTGGTTACTGAAGCATAGGTGGATCATCAGGATCATTGTTGGAAGAGGGTGATGTAGTGGTGGCTGGTGGAGAGTTGGTTGGTGGAGTGGTGTGCGACCGGGAGGCAGGTGGTGAGGTGGCAGGTGGCTGGGAGGAGAGTGGTGTGGTGGCAGTAGCATCTTGTTCTTTCTTGAAAAATATGGTTTCTCCTTTGCTTTGAGGTCTTTAAGCATTTGCTGGTAGGGAAACAATATCTGGTTGATTACCCGGACAATCTTAAGGCTGCGTTCCATGGAAGGGTCGTGGTCAACAATGAAATCATTTACCGTCTTTGCCTGTTAAGTAGTTCACCAAAATTTTCCAAGCTCCTCTTTTGTCAGTTCCTCTCCATGCCCATCAATCAGCTCTTCCATATCTTCAGCAGCCATGTCCACAAGCCCCTCACCACCCAACTGACGTGCAACACTCACAATGTCATTCACATCCTTTACTATGGATGGAAATCCCTGCAAGTTATTCACACACTCAGGCCATAAGGTTTGCCAAAAAGCATTCACTGTCTCTGGTTTGAGTTCATTGAATGCTTCACTGATGTTGGTAATGCAGTCCACAATGCTGTACTCCCTTCCAACACTTGCCAACATCAAGGTCAGGGTCTGCATCCATGGCACAATGTATACGACCAAAAGAGCGTCGGGTGTAATATGCCTTGAAGATGCGTAGTGCACCCTGATTGAGAAACTGAATAAGAGCAGTGGTGTTAGGGGGTAGGAACACCACCTCTACTCCTGGATGGCTAAACTACAAACTTTCTGGGTGGTCTGGTGCATTATCTATCAATAATAGCACCTTGAATTCCATCTTCTTGGAAGCAAAGTATTTTTACACTTCTGGGACAAAGCATTTATAGAACCAATCCAGGAATGCTTGCACAGTTACCCATGCCTTTTTGTTAGAATGCCAAAAAAGTGGCAAAAGGTTCTTGTTTTTCCCTATAAAGCCCTAGGGTTTGCTGAGTGGTAAAGCAAGCCAGGTTTGATCATATGGCCAGCTGCATTGCCACTGAAGGTGAGCGTCACTCTGCCTTGAACCCAGGGGCACACCTCTCCTGCTTGTTTATGTACATTCTTCCAAGCATTTTCTTCCAATATAAACCAGATTCATCGGCATTAAACACTTGCTCTGGTCTATAGCCTTTCTCTTCTATTATTTTTTTAAACTTGGCGGGAAATGTATCTGCGGCTGTGTGGTCAGCTGATGCTGCCACCCCAGTCAGCTTCACATTATGAAGATAATATTTTCTTAAATTTCTCGAATCAACCTTTACTGGCACTAAAAGTTGGTTTAGTAGCCACACTAGCCCCTTCACCGCTTGTTGACTCGTAAAAATGAGCATAAAGACTTTTAGCTTTCTCATGAATCACGTTGTTGTTGATCAGAAAATTTTGCGTTGCTGGTCCTCAACCCAAATATTCAGTGCTTTCTCAGTTTTCACTATGTTCTTGTCACAAACAACCTGCACCACTTTACATAAGAACATAAGAATGGAGGAAACTGCAGCGGGCCTATTGGCCTATACTGGGCAGTCCCATTTACACCAAACCCCTATTGCTCATATAAGCATCCAACCTATGTTTGAAGCTATCCTGTGTATTTGAGTTAATGATGATATTTGGTAACTTGTTCCATTCATCCACTACTCTGTTTCCAAACCAGTGTTTACCAATTTCGCGCCTAAATCTAAATTTGTCTAATATAAAACCACTGTTACGAGTTCGCTCCTGGTTGGATAGTTTGAGTACCTTGGTAATGTCCCCTTTGTTTAGCCCTGACTTCCATTTATACACCTCTATCATGTCGCCCCTCGCTCTACGTCTCTCGAGGGAGTGCAAATTAAGATGCTTTAACCTGTCTCTGTACTCAAGGTTCCTAATGCCCGGGATTAGTCTTGTCATTCTCCTCTGGATTCTTTCCAAGGATTCTATATCCATTCTGTAATACGGTGACCAGAACTGCACTGCCAGAACTGCACTGCGTAATCCAGGTGAGGTCTCACAAGCGCAAGATATAATCTTAAGATGACCTCGCTAGTCTTGTAACCGACACTCCTTTGTATGAACCCAAGTACTTTATTAGCCTTGTTACGAGCAAGAACACACTATTTACTTGGCTTAAGATTCCTACTTACCATTACTCCTAAATCTCTCTCTCTCGCAGTCGGATTTCTCAATGGCATCGTTGTTCATCTGGTAACTGGTTTCCCTGTTTACGTCTCCTAAACTGAGTACTTTACATTTGTCCACATTGAATTTCATCTGCCATTTTTCAGACCATTCAATAATTTGTTTAGATCTTCCTGTAGTTTTGCGGAGTCCTCGTCAGATTTTATTACACGTCCTATTTTAGTGTCATCAGCAAATTTACTTATGTTGCTGTCTATGCCGATATCTATGTCGTTTATGTATATAATAAATAATAATGGTCCAAGTACTGAGCCTTGCAGGAGCACTCACTTGAATAGTATCACAAATTGCTTGTTCATTCTTCTTGATATGTATACCTCACTGTGGATTCGTTCACACCAAACAACCGACCAACTGCAGCAGCACTCATCCCCTCCCTTAACTTGTCTAATAATTCAACTTTCTTTGTCAGGGTCATCACTGACTTGCCTTTTATGTTTTACTCCACTAGCATCACTAACACTGACACTAAGCAGTCTTTTAGGGGCCATTTTTACAAAGAAACACAAAAGTTTTGAAAGTATGACACGGGATGCTAGGTCATGGGCACTGGATGAGGGCAAATAGAGGGACAGGAGACGCCGCAGGTGCATGGGGTGACTCATTGAGTTGAGGGAAAAGGCTCGCAAGCTAGCCAATAGCCACCAACTGCATCCCGCGAAACGTCGAAATCGTGAATCGCAAACCTGCGAATGGCAAGGGTTTACTGTACATCTTGTGGTGATGGAGTGCGTCTTCTCTCTTCCCGGGAGGATTACCATCACCATTGTTTATATTATTTTACCTAAAATCTTATCATTTTGTTGAAGTTGAATGTGTGTTTATCTTAAAGCCTGAGCTGACATTTTTTTTGACAATAATCTACATTTATTTATTGTGTACAATATTTATTACCACACGTCCACTCACCATCATTCCTTATGTTGGTGGTGCCTCGGTGAGTCAGCTGTGGAGTATTAATCATTACTGTATTCATATTTCCTCATGCATATTGAAGAACGGTTCAAAATATAACCTTTCAAAATTGTAGCATCTACTTACGAGGTCTCCTTCACTTTCGTAGGACACAATATTATTTTGTAGGTAGTAAACAGCTACCAAACAGGGAGGTACTACTGCCTGGGAAGATATTAGAAGCATAATGTGTTGTCTAATGGTAGACCCTGCTGCTATATGGCATCACGAAAATTGTGACCAAGTCCCAGGTTGCTGATCTATCTTTCTGCCTCATTTAAACACAATTGCAGGGTCTCAACTGTCTCTCTTACTATTGACAACACCACAAATAAAACCGTACTCATTCTTGATCTGTTTTATTCATTCTATTTTATTCTCCTATGTCAGTTGATATTAATACTGAAGCGGGGCCTTCTCGGATGGGTCCCACTGGTCGGGAAGGTTGTGGACCCCAGGGCCGACCTGATCATCATCAAGCTACTGGGGCCTCAACTGACGCCACTACGGTTGCTGGAGGATCGGCTTTTTTCACACTTCATTTTTCCAACATTCGCGGACTGAGATCCAATTTTTCTTCTGTGGAGCACCATCTATTAACCTCTTCCCCCGATCTCTTACTATTCTCCGAACTTCAACTGACCAAAGCAGCTTCACCCAAACCTTTTCAAGTCTCTAACTACAACCTTTATACCTACTTCCGTTCTAAGGGAGGTGTATGCGCCTACTGCAACACACGTACACCTATAGCCCGACTCACGGATCTTGAATCTCCCTTTATGATGTCATCTGGCTCAAAATATCTCTACCTACTGTGACTATTTTTCTTTGTTTCCTATACTGTTCTCCCAACTCTACCAACTATTTCGAACTCTTTGACTATCTCACTTCTTGCCATGAGTCGTTGCTATCCACACACCCCAACACCGAGATCCTCTACCTAGGGGATTTCAATGTACATCACAGAGAGTGGCTTGGCTCTGCAAGGGATGACCCAGGTGGAGCTGAGGCACTCTCTTTTTCCTTACTTAATGATTTGGAACAAATAATCAAACACCCTACACGCGTTCCTGATCGACATGATCAACTTGCTAACATTCTTGATCTTTGTTTTACCTCTAACCCCTCACACTATTCATACTCAATTTCTGTCCCCTTAGGGTCTTCTGATCACAACCTTATTTCTATTAAATCAAACTGGGCACGACCACCTGCCCCACCCCCCTCTAAACACCAACTATGGCACTATCGAAGGGCAAACTGGTAATCCTTGCGAGAATTCTTCACCGACTTTCCTTGGGATGAATGTTGCTTTTCCAATCGGGACGCCTCGGTATGTGCTGACAGCATTGCTGGTGTTATACAGGGCGGTATGAGTGCCTTTATCCCACCAAAACTTTCACATTACAATCATGGTTTGATCGCTCCTGCTCTCTTGCTTGCAGGGTGAGAGATAGGGCTTATCGAGCTATGAAACTATCTCCTTCTCCTATTACCCACACCACTTTCATTACTTCTAGGAATCGTTGTAAGACTATTCTTCGTAGGGCCAAGCGGAATTTTATTAAAAGACCGCTGTCCTGACTAATTCTTCCTCTAGTAAATCCTTCTGGTCCTTAACTAAAAACATCTGTAACAACTTCTGCACGCCTTCTTTTCCTCCCCTCTTCCGTCCCAATAACTCTATAGCCAACTCTCCCCCTGACAAAGCCAACCTCTTTGGCACCTTATTCTCCTCTAATTCCACCTTCGACGATTCCCACTCTATCCCTCCTACACCTGCACCTCCTACTGAACCTATGCACTTTCCTATAATCTCCACTCTCAGGGTTGCCGGTGTGTTATCCAAGTTGGATGTGAGTAAGGTGCATGGACTGGACAGAATGCCCCCTCGTGTTCTGAGGGAGTGTGCTGAAGCCCTGGCCCCTGTGCTTGCTCGCCTCTTTCGCCATTACTCAAAACCCAAACTTTTCCTTCTTCTTGGAAGCATGCCTTGGTTCAGCCCATCCCAAAGAAGGGTGACCATTCTAATCCCTCTAACTATTTTGAACTCCCATTTTCTCCGTCACCTTGAACGCCTTTCTCTTTTCCCGGATCACCGGTATGGCTTTCGCCAGGCCAGATCTACTGGTGATCTGCTCTCCTATTGCACCCATCTTTGGTCATCCTCTCTTAGGGATTATGGGGAACTTTTGTCGTGGCTCTCGACATCTCCAAAGCATTTGACAGGGTATGGCACAAGTCTTTACTATCTAAACTTCCCTCTTTTGGTTTCTCTCCCCCACTTTGTTTTCTCATCTCTAGCTTCCTTGAGAACCGATCCATGGCAGTTGTTGTCGAGGGATCGATTTCTCGCTCTTTCTCTACCAAAAGTGGTGTCCCACAGGGTTCTGTTCTTTCACCTACTCTCTTCCTTCTTTTTATTAAAGATTTACTTCACACTACAGTAGTACCCCGATTTACGCGGTCAATTGAACCCACAGGGTACCGCGGAAAGTGAAAACCGCGTAAAGTGAACAACAGAACATATGGGGTTAATTCCAATAGAGACTGGCCCGACCCCCAAACTCCACTTTTTCTGACACAATGCCTATGTTGTAGTAAAAATAACATCTAAATTTTATGGTGGTATGCTCACACAATTAATATTTAAGAGAAATACAGTCGCCAGGTTAATGTCCATTCAAATAATGGACTCAAATCCCCCCCCCTCTTCCCAGCTCACTGGCCCCTACCTCTCTGAGAAATGATTGGGTGAAACACTAGATTTTAACGTTTAGTAATAAATAATACCTCAGACTAAAGTTAGGATAATATAATTGAAATTTCTGGATTCCTTGCAGGTCAGGGAATATTTTGAATGTAAACTTCATATATTTTGCACAAAACATAAAATACTTGCTTTGTGTAAACCAAATTATTACATTAGATCTAAAATTTGTATGTCTAATGCAAAATCCATGATGTTTATATTCAAAATGATCATCATATTGTAAGAATTCCAGCAATGTAAATTATATTCTGGTCCAGTAATTTGTATGAATTTTATGAGCTAAAACAAATATCTTCAGTTAATAAAAAAAAAAAAATATTCTTCACGACACTATCTGTCAATCAAAGTACCCCAACTTGCCTCCCCCCTCTTCCAACCACACCAGATGGTCGGTCGGTCCCAACCCTCCCCCCCCCCCCCACCTTCCCTCCCTACCAGAGAAATGTTGGGTGAAAAAACTAGATTTTAACTTTTAGTAATAAATAATACCTCAGACTAAAGTTAGGATAATATAATTGACATTTCTGGATTCCTTGCAGGTCAGGGAATATTTTGAATGTAAACTTCATATATTTTGCACAAAAGATAAAATACTTGCTTTGTGTAAACCAAATTATTACATTAGATCTAAAATTTGTATGTCTAATGCAAAATCCATGATGTTTATATTCAAAATGATCATCATATTGTAAGAATTCCAGCAATGTAAATTATATTCTGGCCGGGTAATTTGTATGAATTTCATGAGCTAAATGAAAAAAAAAATTAATTATACTTCACGCGTATATGAGTAGATGCACCGCGGAAAGTGAAAGTCCGGTTCTGGCAAGGTACCGCGTAAATGAGAAATCGTGGAAAGTGAAACCGTGTAAAGCGGGGTAATACTGTACAACTAATTCTATCCATTCTTACGCTGATGATTCTACTCTTGACTCTTCCTCACATTTTCCCCTTCCTCCCAACTCTCATACTAGATCTGTTTCTAGAACTGATATCATTACTTCTATCAACGCGGATCTGTGCAGCATCTCTGAATGGGGAGGTACAAACTTGGTTAAGTTCAATAGTAATAAAACTCAATATTTACCAATTACACTTTGTAAATTAGACGATCTCCCACCAATTACATTTCAGGACGCTATCATCCTGCCAAATTCTGAAATAAATATGTTAGGTCTCACCATTTCCTCCAATGTCCTGGAAATCACACATCCTTAGTACAGGTTGTACCTCTCTAGTCCGGCATTCTGTGGTCCGGAAACTCCCGTGGTCCGGAACGACTTTAGTTTGTCCAATAGGTAGATAGGCAGCTCTTTTTTTTCTTTTTTCTTTTTTTTTTATCTGAATTATTATTATTATTACAAGAGTATTAAATTTTTGCCCCTCAGGCCTCAATGTGGGTCAGTGACCTATGCTCGGGTGGGCTAATCCCCATAAAAAAAAAAAAAACAACAAAGCCGTGGGAAATTAAGGTTTGTTTACATCCAGCAGTTCGGCTGCTCTCTTCTCTCTCTCTGCTTGTCTATACAGAGTACAACATTTAACCCTTCAATATATATGAGCAGTAAATAAGTGTTGCTTTCATATTCTTATGTAGAGTAATGACGATATGTTTTCACATGTGCACACTTACATACGCGCAGTCTCACTTTTTTTTACCATTAATCGTTAGCTACTTATATTGTTCCATTTATTAACATTAAATAACATTACAGGTACTTCAAACAACCATATTAATTTTTTTACATTAATTTTACTACAGCTAAAATCAGGGTCTTATTTTCTTCAGTTTTATATGTAGAACCAATCAGTCACTGGTTTCGTAAGCTTAACATAAACAATGCCGGCAGCCGTCTCCTCTAATATTCCACGTATTATTAATAAATTGTATTGTTAATTTTGCACACACATACATTAATTCAATAAAAACGAATTCAGAAACATTAATTAAAATATATATGAACAGTAAATAAGTGTTGCTTTCATATTCTTATGTAAAGTAATGACGATATGCGCACTTACATACGCGATCTCTCTTTTCTTTACCATTATCGTTAGCTACTTCTATTGTTCCATTTATTAATGTTAAATAACATTACTTAAAACAACCATATTAATTTTACTACAGCTACAGCCAGGGTCTTATTTTCTTCAGTTTTATATGTCAAGTCACTGGTTTTGTAATCAACGAAAACAATGCTGTGTCATTTCCTCGTGTTTTAATATTCTACGTATTATTAATGAATTGTATTGCTCATTTTGCACACATAAATATTAATTCAATAAAAAAGACATTTAGTAATAAACAATAATGAATCCTTTGTACATAAGGGAAATGACGCTGTTTACACGATTATGCACGTCGTCTGCACGTTGGCGGGCCGTTCAAACCCGTCGAAATTCAAGTTTCCGCCGTCAAAATTTTTATTTATTTATTTTTGTGTGTTCCAATAAAATACGTTGAGAATTAAAAACTCGCGAAATTTGAGAAGCTACTATACGACATTTAACCCTTCAATATGTCTTCAAAGAGACCATGATGCAGAGAAAGTGGTGCTAGTGCTTCCAAGCATAAGCACAAGTCACCATCTATCCAGGAAAAGGGTGAATTTCCATGGTCCGGCACCGGTCAGGTCCCGAGGTTGCCGGACTAGAG
>NW_024719684.1:60000-70000 GCF_018991925.1 Homarus americanus | reverse complement strand
TTCAACATTCTTCAACATTTTCCAACATTTTCATATTTTCCAACATTTTATCATTCTTCAACATTTCTTCAACATTTCAACATTCTTCAACATTCTTCAACATTTTTCCAACATTTTTCAACATTCTCCAACATTCTTCAACGATCTTCAACAACATTTTTCCAACATTCTTCAACATTCTTCAACATTCTTCATTATTTCCCCATCCTCATATTCTTGCTAATTAATTAATAATTTTTAGCAGTCTTTTAATTTCGTTTTCTTCTCTCTCTCTCTCTCTCAGACAATTAGAGAGAAAAAAAGAAGAGACTCTGTCTCAGGCAAATTTTTCCTCCACTAAATCTTGGTCGTGACACACTGCTGAGATATATGATCGTGGCCCTGCCTCTTGGCCTGAAGTCTTCTGTGGCCTGTGTGGTCTTCTGTGGCCTGTGTACAGGCCATGCAGACTGACTCTGTGGACCCTGTAAGCCCTCTACCTTGCTGTATTCCCCAGTGTGGTGCTGTGGCCCTGTGTGCTGGGTGGCCCTGTGTGGCCCTTGGAGAGTAATTGGGTTTATCCTTGAGTAATCACAGGCACTCTTGAGATAATTCTTGGAGGTTATCCTTGGGGAGTCCCTGGGAATCCCTTGAAGGTAATCCAGAAGATTATCCTTGGGTAATCCTTGGAGGTAATTCTTGGAGGTTATTCTTGAAGGTAATCCTTGGATTATTCTTGGATAATTCTTGGAGTTATCCTTAAAAATCTTAGGTAATTCTTGGAGGATATCCTTGGAGGTAATTCTTGGAGGTTATCCTTAGAGTAATCCTTGGAGGTAATTCTTGGAGGTTATCCTTGGAGGTAATTCTTGGAGGTAATCCTTGGAGGTAATCCTTGGAGGTTATCCCTTGGAGGTAATCCTTGGAGGTTATCCTTGGAGGTTATCTTGGAGGTAATCTGGAGGTAATTCTTGAGTTTATCCTTAGAGGTAATCCTTGGAGTAAATCATGGAGGTTATCCTTGGAGGTTATCCCTTGGAGGTAATCCTTAAGGTAATTCTTAAGGTTATCCTTGGAGGTAATCCTTGGAGATTATCCTTGGAGGTAATCCTTGGAGATTTATCCTTGGAGGTTATCCTTGGAGGTTATCCTTGGAGGTAATTCTTGGAGGTTATCCTTGGAGGTAATCCTTGGAGGTTATCTTGGAGGTAATCATGGAGGTTATCCTTGGAGGTTATCCTTGGAGGTTATCCTTGGAGGTAATTCTTGGAGGTTATCCTTGGAGGTAATCCTTGGAGGTTATCCTTGGAGGTAATCTGGAGGTTATCCTTGGAGGTTATCCTTGGAGGTTATCCTTGGAGGTTATCCTTGGAGGTTATCCTTGGAGTAATTCTTGGAGGAATGTGGCCAGCTTAAAGAACCGTGATTGGTCAGATTTTATTTTGGCTGTATATCTATCTATCTATCTATCTATCTATCTATCTATCTATCTATTGGTTTGGTTTGGTTAGGTTAGGTTAGGTTAGGTTGGAGTTAGGTTGGTTAAGGTTTGGTTAGGTTAGGTTAGGTTAGGTTTGGGTTTGGTTGGGTTGGGTTAGGTTAGGTTAGGTTAGGTTAGGTTAGGTTAGGTTAAGGTTGGTTTGGTTAGGTTTGGTTTAGTTTGGTTAGGTTAGGTTGGTTAGGTTTGGTTTGGTTAGGTTTAGTTAGGTTAGGTTTAGTTTTGGTTTGGTTAAGGTTAGGTTTGGTTTGGTTGGGTTAGGTTAGGTTAGGTTAGGTTAGGTTTGGTTAGGTTAGGTTTGGTTAGGTTAGGTTAGGTTTGGTTGGGTTTGGTTAGGTTTGGTTTGGTTTGGTTGGGTTAAAGTTGGGTTTGGTTGGGTTTGGTTTGGTTTGGTTTGGTTTAGTTAGGTTAGGTTAGGTTAGGTTAGGTTTGGTGGGTTAGGTTAGGTTAGGTTTGGTTAGGTTTGGTTTGGTTTGGTTAGAGTTAGGTTTGGTTGGGTTTGGTTTGGTTTGGTTTGGTTAGGTTTGGTTTGGTTAGGTTAGGTTAGGTTAGGTTTGGTTAGGTTAGGTTTGGTTTGGTTAGGTTGGGTTTGGTTGGGTTGGTTTGGTTTTGGTTTGGTTTGGTTAGGTTTGGTTTGGTTAGGTAGGTTTGGTTGGGTTTGGTTTGGTTTGGTTTGGTTTGGTTTGGTTAGGTTTGGTTAGGTTAGGTTAGGTTAGGTTTGGTTAGGTTAGGTTTGGTTTGGTTTGGTTAGGTTTGGTTTGGTTAGGTTAGGTTTGGTTGGGTTTGGTTTGGTTTGGTTTGGTTAGGTTTGGTTTGGTTAGGTTAGGTTAGGTTTGGTTTGGTTAGGTTAGGTTTGGTTGGGTTGGTTTAGTTGGTTTGGTTAGGTTAGGTTAGGTTAGGTTTGGTTAGGTTAGGTTTGGTTAGGTTAGGTTAGGTTTGGTTAGGTTTGGTTGAGTTTGGTTTGGTTTGGTTGGTTAGGTTAGGTTTGGTTGGGTTTGGTTTGGTTTGGTTTGGTTTGGTTAGGTTAGGTTAGGTTGGGTTTGGTTTGGTTAGGTTAGGTTAGGTTTGGTTAAGGTTTGGTTTGGCTTGGTTAGGTTAGGATAGGTTTGGTTTGGTTAGGTTAGATTTGGTTGGGATTGGGGTTTGGTTTGGTTAAGGTTTTGGTTTGGTTAGGTTAAGTTGGGTTGGTTTGGTTAAGTTAGGTTTGGTTGGGTTTGGTTTAAGGTTAAGGTTAGGGGTTTGGTTAGGTTAGGTTTGGTTGGGTTTGGTTTGGTTTGGTTAGGTTTGTTGGTTAGGTTAGGTTAGGTTTGGTTTGGTTAGGTTAGAGTTTGGTTGGGTTTGGTTTGGTTTGGTTTGGAAGTTGGGTTTGGTATTAAGTTTGGTTTGGTTAGGTTAGAAGGTTTGGTTAGGTTGGGTTTGGTTAGGTTAGGTTAGGTTTGGTTTAGGTTTGGTTAGGTTTTGGTTAGGTTAGGTTTGGTTTGGTTAGGTTGAGTTAGGTTTGGTTAGGTTAGGTTTGGTTAGGTTTGGTTAGGTTAGGTTAAGTTTGGTTAGGTTAGAGTTAGGTTTGGTTTGGTTAGGTTAGGTTTGGTTGGGTTTGGTTAGGTTAGGTTTGGTTGGGTTTTGGTTAGGTTAGGTTTGGATTAGGTTAAGGTTAAGGTTTGGTTTGGTTAGGTTAGGTTAGGTTAGGTTTGGTTTGGTTGGGTTAGGTTTGGTTGGGTTTGGTTAGGTTAGGTTAGGTTAGGTTAAGGTTAGGTTAGGTTAGGTTTGGTTTGGTTAGGTTAGGTTAGGTTTGGTTAGGTTAGGTTTGGTTAAGGTTAGGTTAGGTTTGGTTAGGTTAGGTTAGGTTTGGTTAGAGTTAGGTTTAGTTTGGTTTGATTAGGTTAGGTTAGGTTAGGTTAGGTTTGGTTTGGTTAGGTTAGGTTTGAGTTAGGTTAGGTTAGGTTAGGTTAGGTTAGGTTAAATTTGGTTAGGTTAGGTTAGGTTAGGTTAGGTTAGGTTAGGTTAGGTTAGGTTAGGTTTGGTTGGGTTAGGTTAGGTTTGGTTAGGTTAGGTTAGGTTTGGTTAGGTTAGGTTTGGTTTGGTTTGGTTAGGTTAGGTTAGGTTAGGTTAGGTTAGGTTAGGTTAGGTTAGGTTAGGTTAGGTTAGGTTAAGGTTTGGTTAGAAAAAAAAAAAAAAAAAGGTTTGGTTAGGTTAGGTTAGGTTAGGTTAGGTATTTGGTTAGGTTAAGTTAGGTTAGGTTTGGTTGGGTTTGGTTGGGTTAGGATAGGCCAGAATATATATATAAACATGGGGTTGTGTTGACGAGAAGTTTACGAAAAGGCATGATAAATGATGTTATTTATATGACGGAAATAACATCACGTTGTATCATGGGAGCTTAGAGAGAGAGAGAGAGAGAGAGAGATTCCAAATAATTCTACTATTAAATCAGATATACAACTGTCTACAAAGGAACTGATATCTTTAGACCGACAGGTTACACAGTCACAGAGGTATAGTGAGGGATCAAGTTTTCTGTGATTTATGTCAAATTCATTGTTATTATCAAACAAAAAAACAAACAAACACAACCAAAACAACCACACAACAACAAACAAACACCCAAACCACAACAACCAAAACCCCACAACCAACAAAACAACAACAACAACCTGGCACAACACAACCTAATGTAAATAATCTCAACCTAACTAACACAACCAACAACTAACCTAAACCTAATCTAATCTAACGTTGATCTAACCTAACTTTAACCTACAACTAATGTAAGTTCAAACCTTAACCTAATCTAACCTTAACCTATCTAATCTAACGTTGATCTAACCTAATTTAACTAACCACCCCAACACCACAAAACACCACAAACACCAAACACACAAAACACACAAACAACCACCACAAACACACAAACACAAACCCCCAAACACACAAAAACTACCTACGCATATGACCAGCCCCTGTAAACGCACTAGTGAAGGGAACTGTACCTAGGCTATGACCAGCCCCTGTAAACGCACTAGTGAAGGGGACTGTACCTAGGCTATATACGCCTAAACCTGAATGAAGAGGACTGTACCTAGGCTATATGACCAGCCTGTAAACGCACTAGTGAAGGGGACTGTACCTAGGCTATGACCAGCCTGTAAGCACTAGTGAAGGGGACTGTACCTAGACATATGACCAGCCCCTGTAAGCACTAGTGAAGAGGCTGTACCTAGGCTATATGACCAGCCCCTGTAAACACTAGTGACGGGGACTGTACCTAGACATGACAGGCCTGTAAACGCACTAGTGAAGGGGACTGTACCTAGGCTACATGGTATGACCAGCCTGTAAGCTTTGCCTGAAAGTAAAGGGACTGTGCCTAGGCTATATGACCAGCCCCTGTAAACACGCTAGTGAAGGGACATAGGCATATATGACCAGCCCTATAAACGCACACTAGTGAAGGGACTGTGCCTGAACTATGACCAGCCCCTGCCTGGCACACTAGTGAAGGGGACTGTACCTAGGCTATATGGCCAGCCCTGTAAGCACTAGTAGCGGGGGACTGTGCCTGAACTATATATGACCAGCCCAGCAAGCTTGCACTAGTGAAGGGGACTGTACCTAGGCTACATGACCAGCCCCTGTAAACACACAAGTGAGAAGGGGACTGTACCTAGGCTATGACCAGCCCTGTAAAACACACTAGTATGAAGGGAACTGTACCTAGGCTATATAATGTAGCCCTGTAAACGCACTAGTGAGAAGGGGGACTGCCTAGAGCCTGACCAGCCCCTGTAAACACTTGCAAGTGAGGGACTGTACCTGGGATTATATGACCAGCCCTGTAAACACACAAAATGAAGGGGGACTGTACACAGGCTATATATTAGCCCTGTAAAAGCACTAGTGAAGAGGGACTGTGCCTAAACTGTAACCAGCCCCTGTAAACACACAAGTGAAGAGGGACTGTACCCCTGGGCTATATGACCAGCCTGTAAACACACTGATGAAGGGAACTGTACCTAGGCTATATGACCAGCCCTGTAAGCGCGTGAAGGGACTGTACCTGGGATACCAGCCAGCCTCTGTAAACACACAAATGAAGGGGGGACTGTACCCTGGGCTATATGACCAGTCCTGTAAACACACTAGTGAAGGGAACTGTGCGAGGGCTATATGACCAGCCTGTAAGCACAAGTGGAAGGGGACTGTACCTGGAATTATATGAGGCCAGCCTGTAAGCTTGCTTGCTAGTGAAGGGGACTGTACCTAGGCTATATATGACCAGCCCCCTGTCAGCACAAGTGAAGGGACTGTACCTGGAATTATGTAAGCCAGCCTCTGTAAACACACAAATGAAGGGGGGCTGTGCCTAGGTTATATGACCAGCCCTGTGCTTGCTTGCCTAGTGAAGAGGAGGACTGTGCCTGGGCTATGACCGGTCCCTGTAAACACACTAGTGAAGGAACTGTGCCGAGGCTATATGACCAGCCCCTGTAAGCACACTAGTGAAGGGGACTGTGCCTAGGCTATGACCAGCCCCTGTAACGCTACACTAGTGAAGGGGACTGTACCTAGGCTATATATTCCAGCCTGTGTAAACACACAGAGTGAAGGGGACTGTACCTGGGCTATATGACCAGCCCCTGTAAGCACACTAGTGAAGGAGACTGTACCTAGGCTATATGAAGGCCAGCCCCTGTAAACACACTAGTGAAGGAGACTGTACCTGGAAGGCTATATGACCAGCTCCTGTAAACACACTAGTGAAGGGACGCCACCTAGGCTATATGACCAGCCCTGTAAACACACTAGTGAAGGGGACTGTACCTAGGCTATATGACCAGCCTGTAAAACACACTAGTGAAGGGGACTGTGCCTAGGCCATATGACCAGCCCCTGTAAACACACTAGTGAAGGACTGTACCTAGGCTATATGACCAGCCCCTGTAAACACACACCTAGTGAAGGAGACTGTACCTAGGCTATATGACAGCCCCTGTAAACACACTAGTGAAGGGGACTGTACCTAGGCTATATGACCAGCCCTGCTACTCTCGTGAAGGAGACTGTACCTAGGCTATATGACCAGCCTGTAAACACACTAGTGAAGGAGACTGTACCTGGGCTATGACCAGCCCCTGTAAACACACTAGTGAAGGGACTGCCTGGGCTATGACCAGCCCCTGTAAACACACTAGTGAAGGGGGGACTATGCCTGGAAGCTATGGCCAGCCCTGTAAACACACTATTGAAGGGACTGTGCCTAGGCTATATGACCAGTCATAATAACACACTAGTGAAGGGGACTGTACCCCTAGGCTATATGACCAGCCCTGTAAACACACTAGTGAAGGGACTGTGCCTAGGCCATATGACCAGCCTGTAAACACACTAGTGAAGGGGACTGTACCTAGGCTATATGACCAGTCCTGTAAACACACTGTGAGAGAGGACTGTGCCTAGGCTATATGACCAGCCCCTGTAAACACACTAGTGAGAGAGGACTGTGCCACAAGCCATGGCCAGTCCTGTAAAACACACTAGTAGAGGGACTGTACCTAGGCATATGACCAGTCCTGTAAACACACTAGTGAAGGGGACTGCTGCCTAGAGCCATATGACCAGTCCTGTAAACACACTAGTGAAGGGACTGTACCTGAGCCATATGACCAGTCTGTAAACACACTGAGTGGGAGGAGGACTGTACCTAGGCCATATGACCAGTCCTGTAAACACACTAGTGAAGGGACTGTACCTAGGCTATATGATAGCCCTGTAAACACACTAGTGAAGGGGACTGTACCTGGAAGCCATATGACCAGCCCTGTAAACACACACTAGTGAAGGGAGGACTGTGCCTAGAGCCATATGACCAGCCTGTAAACACACTAGTGAGAAGGGGACTATGCAGGGCTATATGAGGCCAGTCCTGTAAACACACTGAAGTAGAGGGACTGTACCTAGGCTATATGAGCCAGTCCTGTAAACACACTAGTGAAGAGGACTGTACCTAGGCTATATGACCAGCCTCTGTAAGCACACCCCTTTAGTGAAGAGGACTGTGCCTGGGCTATATGACCAGCCCTGTAAACACACTGAAGTGAAGAGGACTGTACCTAGGCTATATGACCAGCCCCTGTAAACACACTAGTGAGGGACTGTACCTAGGCTATATGACCAGCCCCTGTAAACACACACTAGTGAGGGGACTGTACTAAGCTATGACCAGCCCCTGTAAACACACTAGTGAAGGGGACTGTACCTGGGCTATATGACCAGCCCCTGTAAACACACTATTGAAGGGGACTGTACCTAGGCTATATGACCAGCCCCTGTAAACACACTAGTGAAGGGGACTGTGCCTGGGCTATGTGAGCCAGCCCCTGTAAACACACTAGTGAAGGACTGTACCCCTGCCAAACTATATGACCAGCCCCTGTAAACACACTAGTGAGAGGACTGGCACTGACCTATATGACCGGCCCCTGTAAAACACACTAGTGAAGGACTGTACCTAGGCTATATGACCAGCCCCTGTAAAGCACACTAGTGAAGGGACTGTACACAAGCCACCAGCCAGCCCTGTAAACACACTAGTGAAGGGGGACTGTGCCTGAGCCTATGACCAGCCCCTGTAAACACACTAGTGAGAAGGAGACTGTACCTAGGCTATGACCAGCCCCTCTGTAAACACACTAGTGAAGGGGGACTGTACTAGGCTATGACCAGCCCCTGTAAACACACTAGTGAAGGGACTGTACCTGAGCTATATGACCAGCCTGTAAACACACAAGTGAAGGAGGACTGTACTTACAGGCTATATGACCAGCCCCTGTAAACACACTAGTGAAATGAAGAGGGGGACTGTGCCTGAGCTATATGAGCCAGCCCCTGTAAAGCACACTAGTGAAGGGGACTGTACAAACTATATGACCAGCCCCTGTAAACACACTAGTGAAGGGACTGTGCCTATATGACCAGCCCCTGTAAACACTAGTGAAGGGGGACTGTACCCTAGGCTATATGAGCCAGCCCCTGTAAACACACTAGTGAAGGGGACTGTGCCTGGGCTATATGACCAGCCCCTGTAAACACACTAGTGAAGGGACTGTACCTGGGCTATGTAATGGCCTCTGTAAACACTTGCTAGTGAAGGGGACTGTGCCTAGGCTATATGACCAGCCCCTGTAAACACACTAGTGAAGGGACTGTACCTAGGCCTGACCAGCCTCTGTAAACGCACTAGTGAAGGGGACTGTACCTGAGCTATATGACCAGCCTCTGTAAAAGCACACTAGTGAGGGAGGGACATGCCTAGGCTATATGACCAGCCCCTGTAAACGCACAAGTGAAGGGGACTGTACCCCTGAGCTATATGACCAGCCCTGTAAACGCACAAGTGAAGGGGACTGTACCTAGGCTATATGACCAGCCCCTGTAAACACACAAGTGAAGGACTGTGCCTAGGCTATATGACCAGCCTGTAAACACACTAGTGAAGGGGGACTGTACTAGGCTATATGACCAGCCCCTGTAAACACACTAGTGAAGGGACTGTGCCTAGGCATATGGCCAGCCCCTGTAAACACACTAGTGAAGGGACTGTACCCTGGGCCTATGACCAGCCCCTGTAAACACACATAGTGAAGGGGACTGTACCTGGGCTATATGACCAGCCCCTGTAAACACACTAGTGAAGGGACTGTGCCTAGGCTATGACCAGTCCTGTAAACACACTAGTGAGGGGGACTGTGCCTAGGCTATATGACCAGCCCTGTAAACACTAGTGAAGGGGACTGTACCTGAGCCTATGACCAGCCCCTGTAAACACACACTAGTCACTAGTGAGGGACTGTACCTAGAGCCATATGACCAGCCCCTGTAAACACACTAGTGAAGGGACTGTACCTAGGCTATATGACCAGCCCCTGTAAACGCACAAGTGAAGGGGACTGTACCTAGGTTTGTCTTCATCCACTTGAGGACAACATCAAGGAGTAACCAGGATGAGGTCTGGAGTGTGAGGTTGAAGCGTTAAAGCATGATGTGAGCTTTCCTACCCTCTTCCCTGGGGACACGTAACACACTCTGAACACACTCTTGAGGGGTAAACACACCTCTGGGAACATGTAATCACACTCTGAGGGGTAAACACACTCTGGGAACATGTAAACACACTCTGAGGGTAAACACACTCTGGGAACATGTAAACACCATGAGGAGAGTAAACACACTCTGGGAACATGTAAACACACTCTGAGGGGGTACACACTCTGGGAACATGTAAACACACTCTGGGGGTAAACACACTCTGGGGCATGTAAACACACTCTGGGGGGGTAAACACACTCTGAGGAACATGTAAACACTCTGAGGAGGTAACACACTCTGGGGGGTAAACACACTCTGGGAACATGTAAACACACCTCTGAGGGGGCAAACACACTCTGAGGGGGTAAACACACTCTGGGACATGTAAACCACTCTGGGGGGTAAACACACTGGGGGTAAACACACTCTGGGAACATGTAA
>NW_024719684.1:40000-52500 GCF_018991925.1 Homarus americanus | reverse complement strand
GATAAAATTTCTCACCAAAACTTTTCTTCTCCGGACTTGAGTTGGAGGCGGGGCGTATACAATACCTACAGGGTGTGTCAGAAGGAAGAAGGAAAAACAATTGGGCTCTCTTACGCCATTCTCTTTGCCTACAAGTGTGTGTCAAGGTATACAGTAGAAAATGGGGTGGTAATTTTTTGGACACACCCTGTAGACATATGAGACACCCAATTTTTTAACACACCCTGTAGGCATAAGAAGGCCCAGGCAACACTTTTTTGACACACTCTGTATCTCATTTGCATACATGAGCTGTTAAAAGGTTTCTACTCGAGGTGGTGATGATGGAGGCACCTGGTTATAATTCTTCTTATTATTATTATTATTGATTAGAGAAGACAGACAGACAGACAGACAGACAGACATACAAAGAACAAACCACTAACAGGTAATCACAAACAAACCTGGATTAGCAATTGTTTGTAGTCCCTTATAATCCAGGAGGAAGATTAGGAGGAAGAGGAGGTGTTTGATTCCTTGTGTCATGGTTGAAAATTTTCTTCCTTCAAAAAAAAAAAATATTGGAAAATTTCTTGGGATAATTTTTTTTTTCAGTTTTTCGTAATTTTTATGATTTTTGGGGGGGATTTTTTCAAGAGTTTCTATGTGTTTTAAGAGTTTTTTCACGTTATTGGAACTTTATTCTTACTAAAACACTCTTAAACCACTCTTAAACCACTCTTTAACCACTAAAATAACAGCTCTTTAAACCAAGCAATATCCACTGTTCTTTATAATTAATTTTCAAGAGTTTCTATGTGTTTTAAGAGTTTTTTCACGTTATTGGGTCTTTATTCTTACTAAAACACTCTTAAACCACTCTTAAAACACTCTTAAACCACTAAAATAAAATCTCTTTAAACCAAGCAATATCCACTGTTCTTTCTCTCTCAATAACATCAAGAACTCTCGTCTGTTTTAAGAGTTGTTTAATTATTTTTTTTATTTATTTCACATTTAAAACACTAAGTTAAAACACTCTTAACATCTCTTTAATAACAAACACCAAAAAAAACAAATTATTTACTTATTTTCTAAAAACTTTATTCTCATTTATTTTCATGATTCATTAAGTCACTTTAAACTAAAACACTAATAAAAACACTAATAAAAACACGTTCCAATAATGTGTTTTCCTCGTCAGTGTTTTTAAAGTTTATTTTGTGATTTTTAAAACACTGCAATTGTTTTAGTTTGAATTGAAGTTGTTTTTATTTTCAGTTTGTAAATATTCTGACGGTTCCAATAATATTTCTTCCTCACCATTGTTTTTAAAGTTTATTTTGTGATTTTTAAAACACTATACTGTAGTTTTTTTTAATTCAGCTTGTAAATATTCTGACGCTGGTTCCAATAATGTTTCATCATACGAATTTATCCCTTACTCGTTAATTTTGTTATATATTCAGTTATTTATATTTTCTAGTTTATTATATGTATTTTTATATCATATTTATCTTAGTGTAAATATATATGTTTTATTTTTCATTTTGTAAATATTTTTCACTTTGTTGACATCCGTTCATAGCCGCCATTTGCATCTCGTGGTGTAAAGTATTGGAACATTATCAACTGTCTTTAATTCAATGCTGTATCCCATCACTCTTCTGAAATGACAAAAACAAGAGTTAAATTTATCTCTTTTTTTTAAACAGATATATTATTTGGTTAGATTAAGTTATGTGTACGTTAGGTTAAGCTGGATTTGATTAGGTTAGGTTAAAATTAAGCTGGATTAAGTTAAGAATATTTAACCAACTAAAATAAACAGGGGGGTTTAATCTTCACATGATCACTACGGCACGCCAACAAACTCCTCCCACCCAACACACAAATTATCTCACTCATTTCAATATAGATTCCTCCTCCTAGGTAGACATTCTCCTCCCTCCCTCCTTTGTTTATTTGACCTGTTATTCCTCCCTTGTTCCAGGTCTTAACGATAGTTAGTTTGACAATGGTGCTATTTCTGCCGGTGGGGTATATGACGTCACATGTTGTTATTTTATAGGTCTGTGATTGGTTGTCTTCCTGTGTTGCCTGGTGTATGATGTGTGGTATTCTTAAGAGGGGATTTTTATTTATTTTATTATTATTATTATTTATTATTATTATTATTATTTATTATTATTATTATTATTATTATTTATCACCTACAATCAAAGTGTCATATAACTGGGTTCGCGTAAAATAATTTAAGTATAAAGTAGTCGATTTTTTTCTTATGCTCGGTATAGGGCGACCATATTGATGACGTCATGGTGAAGGAATGATTTGATTGGTTATTAAATCCCAATAAATGATATACCAGATGTATGATAGTTATTAATTAATATATAACTACTTTATCCACTAAATTATCTATTTTTAAACATGAAAATAATAATTATAGTTATATTTTTAATTTATTATTATATTAACGTTAGATTTTATTAAGGAATTATAGAATTAATGATAAAAAGCAATAATTTATTTCATAACTAATTATTTTCACTTAAGGGGTTGCCAGTTCGCTTTATTACGGTATATTATTCGACGGGGCTGACACTCCTGCTGACGGCGGTGAATTCCTTAACCTGTTTCCTGACAATATCCTTGAGAGGAAATTGCGTTTAGCTTGTTTTTGTGTCAGCCGTTGTCAGCCTTTGTGGTATATGTCAGCCTTTGTGGTATATGTCAGCCTTTGTGGTGTGTCAGCCTTTGTGGTATATGTCAGCCTTTGTGGTATATGTCAGCCTTTGTATATGTCAGCCTTGTGGTGTGTCAGCCTTTGTGGTGTGTGTCAGCCTTTGTGGTGTGTCAGCTTTGTGGATATGTCACCTGTGTGTCAGCCTTGTGGTATATGTCAGCCTTTGTGGTGTGTCAGCCTTTGTGGTGTGTCAGCCTTTGTGGTGTGTCAGCCTTTGTGGTATATGTCAGCCTTGTATATGTCAGCCTTTGGTATATGTCAGCCTTTGTACTTTGTGGTATATGTCAGCCTTTGTATATGTCAGCCTTTGTGGTATATGTCAGCCTTTGTGGTGTGTCAGCCTTTGTGGTGTGTCACTTTGTGGTCTTGGTATATGTCAGCCTTTGTATGTGTCAGCCTTTGTGGTATACACCTTGGTGTGTCAGCCTTTGGTGTGTCAGCCTTTGTGGTATGTGTCAGCCTTTGTGGTATATGTCAGCCTTTGTGGTATATGTCAGCCTTTGTGGTATATGTCAGCCTTTGTGGTATATGTCAGCCTTTGTGGTATGTCAGCCTTTGTGGTTATGTCAGCCTTTGTGGGTATATGTCAGCCTTTGTGGTATATGTCAGCCTTTGTGACATTGTGGTTGTCACTTTGTATATGTCAGCCTTTGTGGTATATGTCAGCCTTTGTGGTATGTCAGCCTTTGTGGTGTGTCAGCCTTTTGTGGTGTGTCAGCCTTTGTGGTATATGTCAGCCTTTGTGTTATGTCAGCTTTGTGGTATATGTCAGCCTTTGTATATGTCAGCTTTGTGGTATATGTCAGCCTTTGTGGTATATGTCAGCCTTTTGGTATATTCAGCCTTTGTGGTATGTCAGCCTTGTGGTGTGTCAGCCTTTGTGGATGTGTCAGCCTTTGTGGTATGTCAGCCTTTGTGGTATATGTCAGCCTTTGTGTATATGTCAGCCTGTGGTATATGTCAGCCTTTGTGGTATATGTCAGCCTTTGTGGTATATGTCAGCCTTGTGGTGTGTCAGCCTGGGTATATGTCAGCCTTTGTGGTGTGTCAGCCTTTGTGGTGTGTCAGCCTTTGTGGTATATGTCAGCCTTGTGGTATATGTCGCCTTTGTGGTATATGTCAGCCTTTGTGGTCACCTGTGGTATATGTCAGCCTTTGTGGTATGTCAGCCTTTGTGGTATTATCAGCCTTTGTGGTAGTATGTCAGCCTTTTGGTATATGTCAGCCTTTTATATATCACCACCTTGGTATATGTCAGCCTTTGTTATAGCCTTTGTGGTGTGTCAGCCTTTGTATATGTCAGCCTTTTGGATGTCCACCCACCACCGTATATGTCAGCCTTTGGGTATGTCAGCCTTTGTGGTATATCAGCCTTTGTATATATCAGCCTTTGTTGTATCCTTTTAGTGTCACCTTTGTGGTATTCCTAACACACCTATATCAGCCTTTGTGGTATATTCAGCCTTTGCACCCCACAACTTGTATATATATTTGTGGTATATGTCAGCCTTTATTATGGCCTTGGATATGTCACTGTAACTTCCTGTCAGCCTTTGTGGTATATGTCAGCCTTTTTATGTCATTGTGGCTATTCAGCCTTTTGTATCACCTTTGTGGTATGTGTCAGCCTTTGTGTATATGTCATGTGGTATATGTCAGCCTTTGTGGTATATGTCAGCCTTTGTGCCAAACCCATTGTCAGCCTTTAGTATATCAGCCTTTGTGGTATATGTCAGCCTTATGTGTGTCACCTGTGGTATATCAGCCTTGTGTGTATCAGCCTTTGTTTTGTCAGCCTTTGTGGTATGTCAGCCTTTGTGGTATATGTCAGCCTTTGTGGTATATGTCAGCCTTTGTGGTATATGTCAGCCTTTGTGGTATATGTCAGCTTTTGTGGTATGTCACCTTTACATTGTAGCCTTTGTGGTATATGTCAGCCTTTGTGGTGTGTCAGCCTTTGTGGTATATGTCAGCCTTTGTGGTATATAATCCTTTGTGGTATTGTAGCCTTTGTGGTATACTGTGTGTATATGCCTTTGTGGTATGTCAGCCTTTGTGGTATATGTCACTATATGTCAGCTGTGTATGTATCAGCCTTTGTGGTGTGTGTCAGCCTTTGTGGTATATGTCAGCCTTTGTTGTGTAGCCTTTGTGGTATATGTCAGCCTTTGTGGTATATGTCAGCCTTTGTGGTGTGTCAGCCTTTGTGGTATATGTCAGCCTTTGTGGTATATAATCAGCCTTTGTGGTATATGTCAGCCTTTGTGGTGTGTCAGCTTTTGTGGTATATCAGCTTTGTGGTATATGTCAGCCTTTGTAGTGTGTCAGCCTTTGTGGTGTAATCAGCCTTTGTGGTATATCAGCCTTTGTGGTAATGTCAGCCTTTGTGGTATGTCAGCCTTTGTGGTGTGTCAGCCTTTTGTGGTGTGTCAGCCCTTTGGTATATGTCAGCCTTTGTGTATGTCAGCTTTGTGGTATATGTCAGCCTTTGTGTGTATCCTTTGTGGTATGGGCTTGGTTTTCAGCTTTTGTATATGTCACGTTCTTGGTTATATGTCAGCCTTTGTGGTATATCACTTTGGTCTGTATATGTCAGCCTTTGTGGTGTAGTCAGCCTTTGTGGTATATGTCAGCCTTTGTGGTATATGTCAGCCTTTGTGGTATATGTCAGCCTTTGTGGTATATGTCAGCCTTTGTGGTATAGTCAGCCTTTGTGGTATATGTCAGCCTTTGTGGTATATGTCTGACCTTTGTGGTATATGTCAGCCTTTGGTGTGTCAGCCTTTGTGGTATATCAGCCTTTGTGGTATATGTCAGCCTTTATGGTATATGTCACTTTGTATTTCAGCTTGTTAGCCTTTGGTATATTCAGCTTTGATTATGTCAGCCCTTTGTGGTATATGTCAGCCTTTGTGGTCTGTCCTCTTTGTGGTATATGTCAGCCTTTGTGTGTAATCAGCCTTTGTGGTATATGTCAGCCTTTGTGGTATATGTCAGCCTTTGTGGTATATGTCAGCCTTTGTGTGTATGTCAGCCTTTGTGTATATGTCAGCCTTTGTGGTATATGTACTGGTATATGTCAGCCTTTGTGGTGTGTCAGCCTTTGTGGTATATGTCAGCCTTTGTGGTATATGTCAGCCTTTGTGGTATATGTCAGCCTTTGTAATGTGTATTCACCTTTATATTCAGCCTTGGTATATAGCTATGTCAGCTTTGTGGTATATATCAGCCTTTGTGGTGTGTCAGCTTTGTGGTATATAGCCTTTATGTGGTATATCAACCTTTGTGGTATATGTCAGCCTTTGTGGTGTCAGCTTTGTGGTATATATCAGCCTTTGTGGTATATGTCAGCCTTTGTGATATATGTCAGCCTTTGTGGTGTGTGTCACTTTATATGTCAGCCTTTGGTATGTCACCTTTGGTATATATTATGGATTTCAGCCTTTTGTTATATGTCAGCCTTTGTGGTATATGTCAGCCTTTTTGGTATATGTCAGCCTTGTAGTATATAAGCCTTTGTGGTGTGTGTCAGCTTTTGTGGTATATATCAGCCTTTGTGGTATATGTTCAGCCTTTGTGGTATATGTCAGCCTTGTGGTGCCTTCAGCCTTTGTGGTATATGTCAGCCTTTGTGGTATATATCCTTTGTGGTATATGTCATCCTTTGTGGTATATGTCAGCCTTGGGTGTGTCAGCCTTTGTGGTGTGTCAGCCTTTGTGGTGTGTCAGCTTTGTTATATATCAGCCTTTGTGGTGTACCCTATGGTATATGTCAGCCTTTGTGGATATATGTCAGCCTTTGTGGTATATATCAGCCTTTGTGGTGTGTGTAGCCTTTGTGGTATATGTCAGCCTTTGTGGTATATATCGCCTTTGTGGTATATGTCAGCCTTGTATTTATGTCAGCCTTTGTGGTATATGTCAGCCTTTGTAGTTGTGTCAGCTTTGTGGTATATGTCAGCCTTTGTGGTATATGTCAGCCTTTGTGGTATAGTCAGCCTTTGTGGTGTGTATCAGCTTTGTGGTATATGTCAGCCTTTGTGGTATATGTCAGCCTTTGTGGTATATCAGCCTTTGTGGTATATGTCAGCCTTTGTGGTATATAGCCTTTGTGGTATATGTCAGCCTTTTGTGGTATATCAGCCTTTGTGGTGTGTATCAGCCTTTGTGGTATGTGTCAGCCTTTTGTGGTGTGTCAGCCTTTGTTGTATATGTCAGCCTTTGTGGTATATGTCAGCCTTTGTGGTATATGTCAGCTTTTGTGGTATATACTAGCCTTTGTGGTATATGTCAGCTTTGTGGTATATGTCAGCTGTGGGTATATGTCAGCCTTTGTGGTGTGTGGTATATGTCAGCCTTTGTGGTATATGTCAGCCTTTGTGGTATATGTCAGCCTTTGTGGATATGTTGTCAGCCTTTGTGGTGTGTCAGCCTTTGTGGTGTGTCAGCTTTGTGGTATATGTCAGCCTTTGTGAGTGTGTCAGCCTTTTGTGGTATATGTCAGCCTTTGTGGTATATGTCAGCCTTTGTGGTATATGTCAGCCTTTGTGGTGTGTCAGCCTTTGTGGTATATGTCAGCCTTTGTGGTATATGTCAGCCTTTGTGGTATATGTCAGCCTTTGTGGTGTGTCAACTTTGTGGATATGTCAGCCTTTGTGGTATATGTCAGCTTTGTGTATATGTCAGCCTTTGTGGTATGTGTCAGCCTTTGTGGTATATGTCAGCTTTTGTGGTATATGTCAGCCTTTGTGGTATATGTCAGCCTTTGTGGTATATCAGCCTTTGTGGTATATGTCAGCTTGTGGTATATGTCAGCCTTTGTGGTATATGTCAGCCTTTGTGGTATATATCAGCCTTTGTGGTATATGTCAGCCTTTGTGGTATATGTCAGCCTTTGTGGTATATGTCAGCCTTGTGGTGTGTGTCAGCCTTTGTGGTATATGTCAGCCTTTGTGGTATATGTCAGCCTTTGTGGTATGTGTCAGCCTTTGTGGTGTGTGTCAGCCTTTGTGGTATGTCAGCCTTTGTGGTATATGTCAGCCTTTGTGGTGTGTGTCAGCCTTTGTGGTATATGTCAGCCTTTGTGGTATATGTCAGCTGTGGTATATGTCAGCCTTTGTGGTGTATGTCAGCCTTTGTGGTATATGTCAGCCTTTGTGGTATATGTCAGCCTTTGTGGTATATGTCAGCCTTTGTGGTGTGTGTCAGCCTTTGTGGTGTGTCAGCCTTTGTGGTATATCAGCCTTTGTGGTGTGTGTCAGCCTTTGTGGTGTGTGTCAGCCTTTGTGGTATATGTCAGCCTTTGTGGTATATGTCAGCCTTTGTGGTGTGTGTCAGCCTTTGTGTGATTGATATGTCAGCCTTTGTGGTGTGTGTCAGCCTTTGTGGTATATGTCAGCCTTTGTGGTATATGTCAGCCTTTGTGGTGTGTGTCAGCCTTTGTGGTATATGTCAGCCTTTGTGGTATATGTCAGCCTTTGTGGTGTATCAGCTTTGTGGTGTGTCAGCCTTTGTGGTGTGTGTCAGCCTTTGTGGTATATGTCAGCCTTTGTGGTATATCAGCCTTTGTGGTGTGTGTCAGCCTTTGTGGTATATGTCAGCCTTTGTGGTATATGTCAGCCTTTGTGGTGTATGTCAGCCTTTGTGGTATATGTCAGCCTTTGTGGTGTATGTCAGCCTTTGTGGTATATGTCAGCCTTTGTGGTGTGTGTCAGCCTTTGTGGTATATGTCAGCCTTTGTGGTATATATGTCAGCCTTTGTGGTATGTGTCAGCCTTTATGGTATGTCAGCCTTTGTGGTATGTCAGCCTTTGTGGTATATGTCAGCCTTTGTGGTGTGTGTCAGCCTTTGTGGTGTGTGTCTTAGCCTGGTATATGTCAGCCTTTGTGGTGTGTGTCAGCCTTTGTGGTATGTGTCAGCCTTTGTGGTATATGTCAGCCTTTGTGGTGTGTGTCAGCCTTTGTGGTATATGTCAGCCTTTGTGGTATGTCAGCCTTTGTGGTGTGTGTCAGCCTTTGTGGTGTGTGTCAGCCTTTGTGGTATATGTCAGCCTTTGTGGTATATGTCAGCCTTTGTGGTGTGTCAGCCTTTGTGGTATATGTCAGCCTTTGTGGTATTGTGTCAAACTTTGTGGTATATGTCAGCCTTTTTGGTGTGTGTCAGCCTTTGTGATTATGTCAGCCTTTGTGGTATATGTCAGCCTTTGTGGTATATGTCACAGCCTTTATAGTATGTCAGCCTTTGTGGTATATGTCAGCCTTTGTGGTATATGTCAGCCTTGTGGTATATGTCAGCCTTTGTGGTGTGTCAGCCTTTGTGTATGTCAGCCTTTGTGGTGTGTATCAGCCTTGTGGTATATATCAGCCTTTGTGGTATATGTCAGCCTTTGTGGTATATGTATCAGCCGTGGTATATGTCAGCCTGTGGTATTATCGCCTTTGAGGTATGTCAGCCTTTGTGGTATATGTCAGCCTTTGTGGTATATGTCAGACTTTGTGGTATATGTCAGCCTTTGTTTGTGAATGTCAGCTTTCCTGGTGTCAGCCTTTATAGATTCAGTGGTTTAAAACTGAGTATCTATCTATCTATCTATCTATCATCAGACTTGAGTTAAATCAGGTTGGGTTAGATTAGGTTAACTCACGTCAGCTCAAGACTGTCAGCAGCGTCAGCAAATGAAATCAAGACTGTTGAGAATCCTTCACTTGGTCAGCTTATCACGTCTGTGTGTGTGTGTGTGTGTGTGTGTGTGTGTACAAATACGATTGATTCAACCTTACAGAGAGGCCCTACCCCTCCCCTCTCCCTCCCCCCTCTCTCTCCCCCCCTCCCCTCCCCTCCCGGGTGAGAAGTGAGAATATACCTCCTTGACCTTCACCTGAAAAAGAGACTGAGAGAATATCGTTAAGGTGGTGGTGGTGGTGGTGGTGGTGGTGGTGGTGGTGGTGGTGGTGGTGGTGGTGGGTGGTGGTGGTGGTGGTGGTGGTGGTGGCAGTGGTGGTGGTGGTGGTGGTGGTGGCGGTGGTGAGGTGGTGGTGGTGGTGGTGGTGGTGGTGGTGGTGGTGGTGGTGGTGGTAATGAGTGGTGGTGGCGGTGTGGTGGGGTGGTGGTGTGGGGGCGCGTGGTGGCTGGCTGGCGGGTTGGTGGTGGTGGTAATGAGTGGTGTGGTGGTGGTGGTGGTGGTGGTGGTAATAGTGGTGGTGGTGGTGGTGGTGGTGTGGTGGTAATAGTGGTGGTGGTGGTGGTGGTGGTGGTGGTGGTGGTGGTAATAGTGAGGTGGTGGTGGTGGGTGGTGGTGGTGGTGGTGGTGGTGTGTGGTGGTGGTGAAGTATAGGTGGTGGTGGTGGTGTGGTGGTGGTGGTGGTGGGTGAGGTGGTGGGTGGTGGCGGTGAGGTGGTGGTAATGGTGGTGGTGGGTGAGGTGGGGTGGTGGTGGTGGTGGTGGTGGTGGTAATGTAGTGGTGGTGGTGGTGGTGGGTGGTGGTGGTGGTGTGTGGTGGTGGTGGGTGGTGGTGGTGGTGTGGTGGTGGTGGTAATAGTGGTGGTGGTGGTGGTGGGTGGGTGGTGGTGGTGTGGCGGTGGTGGGTGGTAATAGTGGGTGGTGGTGGTGGTGGTGGTGGTATACAGTGAATATTTAATTAGTATACATATATAGTGTTAATTGCCATACATGTGGAAAGGTATGTGTGTGTGTGTGTGTGTGTGTGTGTTTGGGTTATGTTTCTGAACACAGACAGACAGACGAACGAACAGACAAACGAACGACTGACAAGACAGACAGACAGACAGACAGGCAGAAAGACAGACAGACAGACAGAGACAGACAGACAGACAGACAGACAGACAGGCAGAAAGACAGACAGACAGACAGACAGACAGACAGACAGACAGGCAGAAAGACGAACAGGCAGACAGACGACGGACAGACAGACAGACAGACGGGCAGACAGACAGGCAGACAGACAGACAGACGACAGCAGAAAGACAGACGGGCAGAAAGACACAGACAGACGAACGAACGAACGAAGACAGACAGACAGACAGACAGACGAACAGACAGACAGGCAGAAAGACAGAACGAACGAACAGACAGACGAACGCAGACAGACAGACAGACAGGCAGAAAGAACGACAGGCAGAAGAAAGACACGAGCAGAAGAAAGACAGACGAACGAACAGACAGACAGAAGCAACAACGAACAGACGAACAGACAGGCAGAAGAACGACAAGCAGAAACAGACAGACAGACAGACAGACACGAACAGACAAACAGACAGACAGACAGACAGACCGGGCAAGAACAGACAAACAGCAGAACAGACACAGACAGACAGAACGGGCAGACGAACAGACAACGCGACAGACGAAGACGAACGACAGACACAGACGAACGAACGACAGACAGACGAAAGACGAACAGACAGACAGGCAGAAAAGACGAACAGACGAACAGACAGGAGAGAACGACAGAACAGACGAACAGACAGACGAGCGGCAGACGGACAGACAGACAGACGGGCAGGCAGAGAAAGACAGACGAACAGACGGGCAGAAAGACACGAACGAACAGACAGACAGACGACAGAAAGAAAGACGAACAGACAGACAGACAACAGACAGACAGACAGACAGCAATTACTTCACATAAACTTTTACCTTCAGGTGAAAGAACTTGGATGGTGAGAGGCAGACACACGTACACACCACACACACACACACACACACACACACACACACACACACACCACACACACATAAGTTTTGAGTGTCCACTTGAGTGGAACAAGTTAGTGACAAGTGGATGACTGCCAGGAACTGTCTGTCTGTCTGTCTGTCTGTCTGTCTGTCTGTCTCTCTATCACTATGTCTATCTGTCTGTGTGGCTTTCTGTCTGTCTGTCTCTGTCTGTCTGTCTGTATCTGTCTGTCTGTCTCTATCCAAATATTGAATACACACACACACATACACACACACACACACACACACATACACAATCCCTATCTAAAATGTAATTAAATTCATCCTAAACAATTAATTTCTAAGTTATCTTAACGTAACCCTAAACAATTATAATATACACTATATCATCCCAGTTAACGGACTATATAGCGGAAATTCCGTTATATGGAGGTGTCCGTTAGCGAAACCTCTATTTACCGAACAGTCATTATACAGTCGATCGTAAAGGACTGGTATTGACTGACTTACCAAACACCTGTCAGCTCACGTGAAGAAACAGTCGCTTGGAAATAATGAATCGTTGGCTCGATACTGTTGGCTGACACTGGCTGACACTACACTCTTTTACTTGACTATGCTTGCTGACACACTGCTGACACTATACTTGCTGACGTTATAATTGCTGACACTATACCTGCTGACACCCTTACTGACACTATACTGACGTTATAATTGCTGACACTATACTTGCTGACACGCTACTGACCCTGCTGACACTATACTGCTGACGTTATAATTATGACACTATACGCTGACCTGCACTTTACTGACACATATCTGACATATAATTGCTGACACCGCGTGACCACCTGCTGACACTATGACACTATGCTGACACTACTACTTGACACTATACTACTGACGTTATACTTGTGACACTATACCTGATGACACTACACTTGCTGACACTATACTGCTGACGTTATAATTGCTGACACTATCCTGCTGACTACATGCTGACACTATACCGACTTTACGCTCTGACACTACCCACATTTACCTACTGACACTACTGCTGACACTACCTGCTGA